>NW_024817766.1:0-2061 GCF_019175285.1 Sceloporus undulatus | reverse complement strand
GCCCAGAGCGGCGAAAAGCCGCGACGGGCGGCGGCGGCGGCGGCGGCAGGGGCAGCCGGGGGCCGGCGGCCAGGCCTTCACGGGCCGCATCCGGCCCGCGGGCCGGAGGTTGCCGACCCCTGTGCTACAGTTTTCATCTGTGAAATATTGTAAGATATGTCAAGTTTCTCTGGGAGTAGGTGTTTGCGTAATTGCCAGTGCAATAGGGAGGTGGGAGAGTGGAAAGGACAGACAAAATGGGGAGTATTAGAGAAATTTTTTCCATTTGTAAAGGCCTGCCAAAGTTACTATTTTGGAGTAAAACTTTGAGTCTGTCAGCTAGAGTGGGCTATGGACATTAGTACAAAAAACAACTTCCCCAAATTGTGTCAAATCTCTCCCATGAACATAAGGACACAGTTGGATCCAACCCATCATGCATCCATTTACCTGAAACTTATTAACTACAGTAATGTTTGCTCGAGATACAAAATGTGTGAAGCAGCCAGGAATCTATCAAATACCTATGTTCCCTCTTAACAGAAGGTGGCATATAGAAACCTGTTATTACTAAGAAGAAAGGAAATTGTTTAAAATTAGGCAGAACTCTTTATATTTTTAATATGTCTAATTTTGATCTGCTTTTGATCTGTTTGCTCATTATTAGCATATCTGTATGCTGTGAATTTAAATAGGATTTGCTATCTCTAAGAAAATGTTAGTACATAAAGAGCAACATTTCTAATGAAGTACATTCTGATGTAAAACAGCTTTTGAGTTTACTGGCTTGTCAGTAGATGGCACACTGGCTGTATTAATTCTAGAAACAGTGTTGGTTAAGCCTTTCCTTAACTGTATGCCTCAGGAAAATATTAATTCTAAGTGGTAAATTATTTTGCACAGGAATATTGGTGACAACAAAAACAGCAGCAACAGCAGCTAAGTTTTGCATCTATTAAAAAAATCTGGATGAAATTGTCCAAGAGATTTTTCTGGATACTGAATTCAGATGACAGAATAATGTATATCCAAACATTTAAGAAGTAAGGTCTTATATATGTGTAACTATTGAGTCCTCTGTATGTTGTATTCATTCACTGCATGCTTATATTTTCTCATTTTGGTGACATTAAAAACAAGGGTCCTTCTCCCTTAGTTTTGGTCCTTGAACTACCAGCAAGTACTTTGGCTGAACAACAAGTAAAAATATGCAATTCTGGGGTTAATGTGCCAATACGACTGTTAAATTTGTGATCTTGCGTTCATTCATTCTGTTAGCATAAAACATGTGAACTAGAAGACTCTTAGGCCTTCATTTATTTTATTAGTTCAGTCCAGAGAACTGTTGAATAACTTATGACAGGAGGAGGAGGAAAATTAGCTATTAGAATTAGATATTAAATTCACTGCATTGAACTATACCCCAAAGCCAACTAGAAACAAATGGAGTCTATAAAGGACAACTGTGATGATGTGCCGAAAACCAATGTTTTTCAGTAGTAGTTCAGTCTGATTTTATGCTCAATGAAGTTTCTAAATGGTCCTCAAGTGGAGCCCTAAGAAAAGGATGTCATTGGTACAATTTCAAAGTTACAGAGCTCCCTTGGTGACAGGGAAAACACACACACACACACACACACACACACACACCACTGTTATCCATGTCAGCTGCTGAAAAGAGGCCTGTTAGTAATAATAAACCCTGAAAATCTAGGGTACAAAAGATTAAAGATTTGCCCTGGATCAGTATCCCCTGCTGGCTTTCTGTGGAAGCTAGCTGCATAGAAGAAGTAATACTAGTGTATGTTTTTTTTAATGAAAAGAAAATATTTATTAAGAGAAATATATATCTGATAGAGAGGGATGGTGTCTGCTCTTTATGGCTACTTGACTATGGCTAGAATACTTCCAATGACTTGCAATGTATAGGTTCCTCTAGAGAAGTTTCCTTCTTCTTTCACAGATTTTTCATAGTGAAAACTGTTAAGGGTTCCTGTACCTTTAATGGTTATGCAGAAGAGGGAATTATAGCAAGGGCTGCTTGTCACTGAACCAGGTAAATAACCCAGGATGAAATTCCCT
>NW_024817765.1:0-2061 GCF_019175285.1 Sceloporus undulatus | reverse complement strand
GCCCCCAGCCCTGTCTTGTAACCAACTTACTCTTGGTTTATGACAGAATTGGGATTCCTGCTGGTCCCCATCTCCTTGGATCTGCGGAAATCGCTGACCAAAAAGAACCAGAGCCAAGACTTGAGACATTTGGTACCAGCGAGGGCTTTTACAATGGCTCCAACCTATTTGCTTGCCTTCATCTGAGGAGACAAGGAGAATATAGCCTCAGTAAGAGGGCCAAGGAAGGAAGGAAGGAAAGAAAGAAAGAAAGAAAGAAAGAGGGAAGGAAGGAAGGAAGGAAGGAAGGGAGGGAGGGAAGGAGGAAAGAAGGAAACGAAGGAAGGAAGAAGGAAGGAAGAAAACAAAGGAAGGAGGAAAGAAGATGAAAGAAAGTCAGAAGGAAAGAGGAAAGGAAAGAGAGAAGGAAGGAAAGAAAACAAGAAATGAAGGAAGGAGGGACTAAGGGAAAAAAGAAAGTTAAGGAGGGAAGGAAGGAAGGAAAGAAAGAATGAAAAAGCAAGCAAGAAACTACGAAAGACAGAAAGAGGAAAGGAAGAAAGGAAGGGGGAAGGAAGATTAAAAAGAAAGAGGGAAAGAACAAGGAGGGAAAGAAAGAAAGAAAGCAGGAGGGAGGGAAGGAAGGAAGGAAGGAAAGAAAGAAAGAAAACAAGAAATGAAGGAAGGAGGAACTAAGGGAAAAAAGAAAGTGAAGGAGGGAAGGAAGGGAGGAAAGAAAGAAAAAGACAGAAAAGACGAAAGGAAGGAAAGAAAGGAAGGAAGGAAGGGAGAAGGAAGGTAGAAAAGAAAGAGGGAAAAACAAGGAAGGAGAGAAGGAAGGAAAGAAAGGGAGGGAGAGAGGGAGGGAAGGAAGGAAGGAAGGAAGGAAGGAAGGAAAAAAGAGGGAAGGAGAGTAGGAAGGAAAGAAAGAAAGAGAGAAAGAGGAAAGGAAGGAAGAAATGAAGGAAGGAGGGAAGGAAGGAAAACAAGAAAGGAAGGGGGAAGGAAGGAAGGATAGAAAGAAAAAGGGAACAGGGAAGGAGGGAAGGAAAGAACGAGGAAAGGAAGGAAGGAGAGAAGGAGGGAAGGAATCTGTTTGACCTCTGCTCTTTATTCGCTCACTCTGAGGAAGCCCCTGGCTTTGGAAATGGTCAACAGAGGGCCTGAGACCTGGAGACCAAGCCAAGGAGCCTGCGAGGAAGACAGACACCTGGCCAGCAACAGCCAACAGCCAACAGTTGGCTTACAGAATGGAGTAAAGGTTCCAGAGCGGAGATGGAACCTTTGGGAAAGAAAACAAGCCTAGAGGGTTGTCATGTCCGTTCCTGGGCCTTGCTCTTCTCCCACTAAGGGCAGGCGGCTTGCACATGCTCCAGACAGGAAGCTCATGCTTCCAGAGGTTTTCCCTCCAAATATAAATAATGGGGGATCCCATAAGAATAAGCCTCCTTGAGGCCTCCACACCCTTTAATTTATGCATTTAATATTTTCTGAGGATGGAGGAGGCAGCTTTTGAGGTCCTGCTAGGATTTGTATTGAGTTTCGAGGCCGTGATTAAAATTTACAATAATTTTAAAATTTATATTAAATTTCAAACTTAAAATTTAAATTTTAAAATAATTTAAAGTTAATTTTAAAATAATTTAAATTAAAATACATGATAATAATATAATAAAATTTTAATTAATTTTAAAGTTTATATTAAATTCCAAATCTTAAAAACTTTTAAAATGTAAGGGAAGCCTTCCGACTTACATCTTTATGACTGACAGTTTGTATAAATATGCAATATTTCATAATATATTGTTTTAAATTTATTATAATGATGATATATTGGTCATGTTATAATTTCTTGTTTTTGTGTTTAGGCTGCATGCCATAGGCAGGCTTCCATTTGTATTTTGGGTTGTTGTTTCGCTTTGTAAAGAGCTGTGTAAGGCTTTGGGTGGCCAGCCTTGCAGGGCTGTTGTTTTCTGAGGGTGGGCTATGTGACCTTTGGGGCACATTTGGGAAATTGGAGGGAGATTTCTTGCCATTTCTTTTTCGAAATGGAGGGAGAAGGCCTCCTCAGAGTGAGGAAGT
>NW_024817764.1:0-2061 GCF_019175285.1 Sceloporus undulatus | reverse complement strand
GCTTCTATCTACTTTCTGAAATGACATTGGAACTGTAGAAAAATGTTTGGCCCAGCTGCTTAAATCAAGCTTAAATTAGGACTGTAGGAAAAACTCTTGGCCTCATTGTTTAGGTGCACTTGGAACTGTGAAAGCCGGATAATATTTGGCCCAATTGTCTAAATACGCTTGGAAACAAGATTGTGGAAAAACTTTTGACACAAGTGTTTCAAATGTAATTTGAATCAGAACTGTAGACAGGGGCTTATTATACAGGTTTGCTTATTAATATATGTATTGAGATCTTTAATAGCCAAAAGGAATGGGGAATTCCTTTAGTACTAACACCAGATTGGAAGTTTGCTCTAGAACTGTAAGGAATCAGATGCCCTAAAATCAGGAGCTGCCTGAGAGTCTGGCATGTAATTTCTAAACCAGGCCAAAATATAACTGAATTCTCTTTGGCTAAGGCAGCACAGCTGGTGTCATGAGTTTAAGGGTGCTGAGTGGTCTTAGTACAATGATACATATTGCCTCAGATGCTGTTGCCAAAATAACCACAGGAGACCAAGTTGGAGGAAAGGCCACAAATTTATTAATCGCAAATAATTGGTAGGGTTCGCACAAAGCATGAGGTCGGGATCTGAGAAATCAAACAACCCCATGTTTGTCTGATTAGCAAAACCTGGTACCCACCAGGCATTGGGATGGCCTAGGGGCTAAGGAACACCGCTTGACCGCAACTCTGCCATGTGTTCACATATTCGCTAAGCTCCTAGTCACCGGGAGGCGTCCTTGCGTTATGGCCCCCGCAATGGCCATACGCCTGCCCTATTCGCCCCCGGGTCCTGACTGACTCCCAGACCAGAGCTCCGTAGCCCTGGTACCACACTGTGCAGATCCTGGCTTATGCTGCCGACACCAAGTTGTGACAAAACCCACAATACAAGCGGTGGGTGGGTGGGAGAAGCACTCCGTTGCCTCCTCCCTTCCTACTTGGTTCCATCTCGCACGGAGCCAAGCGCCTACTGGGGGCTGGAGCCAGCCGTGTGGCCTTATATAGGCCCTGGCTCCGCCCCCAGGTCACCTGATCTGGGAGACTCCTCCTCCAGGGCAGCTGACCAATGAGCTGCCCTGGAGGACCGGAACTCCCAGACCATAGAGCCCGGCCCTAGAGCGTCACAGGACAGAAGCAACTCCACTTCCGCCTCGCGCACCAATAAGGGGCTGGGGCAAGCCCCAGAAGACTCTGGGGCTTGTAGTTTGTCGCTGCTTCTAGCGGCAAAGCGGCCTGCCCATCCAGCCGGGTGGCCGCTTTTTAACCCAACAAGCATAATCATGCATGATGGTAGATAGCAATATGAAGCTAATGCCCTGTAACCCTATAAACATTTACCTTGGAGAAGGTTCTGTTGAACTGAACAGGGCTTCTATCTGTCTTGTAAATGAATAAGAATAATTTTGCTCTGTTTTTTAAGCTTTAGTCCAGTACACTCAGTGTTTAACAACCTCCTTTGCTACCAGGAAGAAGAAGTAGCCATTGTAGTTACAGGAAAGGAAGAATATATTTAGTTTTAAATAGTCTTCTTCTCCCCTAATATTTTTGTGAGGTTAAATGACAAGCAAACATGCTGAATAACAGATATCACGGGAAAACCATATCTTTCTATATCATCTATTTTAGAAATTACTATCACTGTACCTAATTCATCAAAGTAAGTCTCTGTGCCATCATCATCCATTACTGAACATACAAGCCTTGCTTTCAAATAAGTTGTCCATTTGTTTACAAGACTACGCTGTCCTCCTGTGTCATTCTGGAGTGAAAAAGAAAAGAAAGAAATAACTTATAGACTAACGAAACAAATATTTTGACATTTACTACTTCCTGGCAGGCATTTTATAATAATGATGATAATAATAATAATAATAATAATAATAATAATAATAATAATAATAATAACAATAACAACAACAACTTTATTTATATACCGCTTTTCCAACAAGATCAAAGCAGTTTACAGATTCAGTCAAATATACATGTGTCACATCATACCAATATAATTACAATTACTAATACAA
>NW_024817763.1:0-2061 GCF_019175285.1 Sceloporus undulatus | reverse complement strand
GGGTAATGGGGCATGTTAGCTTTTCTAGCTTAAAGAAATTGTGGGAGGTGTGCCCTGATATGAAAGTGCCTAATTGTGAAAACCACCTGAATTGTACTGTGTGTGAGAAAGTCAAGCCGAAAACTGGCTTGGCCAGTTGCCAAACAAAGCAAATGCACTACAAACAGGCCGTTTGAGATAGTGCACGCTGACTTAGCAGGCCCTATGCCAGCAAGTCTTGGAAACAGCAAATTCTGTTTGGTAATTGTAGACCAGGGCTCGGCAACCTCCGGCCGTGGGCCGGATGCGGCCCGCAGAGGCCATTGGAGCGGCCCCTGACTGCTGCCGCCTCCGCCACCGCCACCACCACCGGTGGCGGTCGCGGCTTTTTGCCGCTCTGGACACCACCATTTTGGGCGAAAAAATGGCGGCGCCCAGAGGCGAAGTCTCGTGCAACCACAGAAAAGGTTGCGCGAGACTTCGGCCTCCAGGAGGCCCGCTGCAGCCGCCGGAGCCCTCAAATAGGGCTCAGACAGCAGCAGCGGGCCTCTGGGAGGCCAGGGCCATTGCTGGCGCCGGTGGGCGGGCGGCCAGAATGAAGGAGCCTCGCTGTAGTGAGGTCTCCTTGGCCCTGGTTGGCTCTCTCCGCCGGCAGGCGGGCTGACTGAACCAAGGAGCCTCGCTGTAGCGAGGTCTCCTTGGCCCTGGCCGGCTCTGTCCGCCGGCAGGCGGGCTGCCAGAACCAAGGAGCCTTGCTGTAGCGAGGTCTCCTTGGCCCTGGCCGGCTCTCTCCACCGGCAGGCGGGCTGCCAGAACCAAGGAGCCTCGCTGTAGCGAGGTCTCCTTGGCCCTGGCCGGCTCTCTCCGCCAGCAGGCGGGCTGCCAGAACCAAGGAGCCTCGCTGTAGCGAGGTCTCCTTGGCCCTGGCTGGCTCTCTCCGCCGGCAGGCGGGCTGCCAGAACCAAGGAGCCTCGCTGTAGTGAGGTTTCCTTGGCCCTGGCCGGCTCTCTCCAGGCAGGGAAGGAAGGGGCGGGGGGGGGGGGGAGGAAGGAAAGAGGAGGAGGAGGGAGGAAGGAAAGAGTAAGAGGATGTAGGAGGAAGAGGAAGGGGAGGAAGGAAGGAGGAAGAGGAGGGAAGAGGAGGAAAGAAAGAAGTAGGAGGAAGAGAAGCAGGGAGAAAGAAGAGGAGGAGGGAGAAAGAAGAAGAGGAGGAAGGAGGAAGAAAGGGGAGCGAGGAAGGAAGGAGGAGGAGTGCATTTCTGTGTATTTTCAGTGCATTTAATGCTAAAAGGTCTGCTGTAACAATGATTGTGGTGGTGGTGGTGATGGTGATGATGATGAGTGAGCTTGAAAGCCATGCAACTACTGTTTCTGAAGCTGAGAAAGTGTCACCTTCCAAAGTGTGTTTTGTGTGCTTTTAATGATAGCAAGTCACCCTTTGACAATGATAGTGTGGTGATGATGATGATGATGAGTGAGCTTGAGAGCCATGCAACTACTGCTGAGAAAGTGTCACCTTCCAAAGTGTGAAATGCACAAATGTGCTGTTGTGTGTGTTTTGGAATGCAGGTTGGGGGTGTTTGTCCAGAAACGGACCGAGGAGGAGAGGGCGGGCACACACCTCCTCCTCCTTGCGGGGCTTCGGTGGAGACTCCGCCCATGGAGGTTGGCTCCATCCCTGGAGGGTGGAAGCTCCACCCCTCGGCTTCGGCCCCCCGACTTGTCTGAGGGACAGCAACCCGGCCCCCGGCTCCAAAAGGTTGCCTACCCCTGTTGTAGACGAACACACCAGGTTTTCCTTTGTGATGACCCTGAAGGAAAGGAGGGATGCTGTAAATTCCTTCAAGGAATGGGTCGACATGGTAAAAAGGGAATTCAAATGCAAGGTGGGGGAATTAGTGACGGAGGGAGGAGGTGAATTCTTCAGGAAAGAGCTGAAAGCCTGGTTGAAAGGCAGAGGCATCCGTCACAACCATGCAAACCCTGGAGGTCGTCTAGAGGACGGGTTAGCTGGGAGAAGGATTGGCATGCTTATGCAGATGAAGGACTGCATGCTCTTTGATGCTGAAGCTCAGCAGGGGCT
>NW_024817762.1:0-2062 GCF_019175285.1 Sceloporus undulatus | reverse complement strand
CCTTCCTGCTTTAGTTCTTGGTTGTGTGTGCCTTCAAGTCCTTTCTGACTCATGGCCAGCCTAAAACCTGACACGGGGTTTTCATCAAGATTGGTCATCTTCTGAGGCTGAAAAAGCGTGACTTGCTCAGGGTTCAAACCCAGGCCTCCAGAGTCATAGTCACAAAGTGGGGTGTCCTTTTACAAAAGGACAAAAATTCAAGTTTGCTTTTTTTTGCAATTTATGTATACATATATTAATATATTTCCAGGCCGTGAGTTGAATCCATGCAGGAAGAATCTGTAGATATGGAGGGCTGGCTGCATTGTTTAAAATTTAATTCTATACAGGACTCCTGCATAAATTTTGGTATCTTCAGGGGTGAATCCTGGAAACCAAACCCTAGCAGATATCAAGGGCTCACTGTAATAATAATAGACACACTCACAAGCACTAAGGAATATAGTTGGGTGGCAGAGATAAGGGTCTTAAACTAACAGATGGTCTGATATTTCATGGTCTTTTGCTTTCTTCCCCTTTCAGACATACAGAAGCAGGAGATGGAGTGGACACTTCTGAGACTACTGCAGTGGAGAAACACTCTGAATCAGTACATATATATGATAGTCCTGCTCTCATTCCCTACCAATGTGCCCCTTTTCATCATTTGAGGCATGGCGTTTCCCTGAAAAAGGCCAGAAATCACTAGCCTCCCTCCCTCCAGGCCTCTGTGTGTGTGTGTGTGTGTGTGTGAGAGAGAGAGAGAGAGAGAGAGAGAGAGACCATCCCAGGTTCTCTGGTCAGCCTAATTTCTCTTCCTCTGTTCTAGAAGTGGAGAAAGCTCTTTAGATGGTGTATCGGCTCCAGAAAACGTGATGATCTTGATCCAGGGTCTGCCCCAAGAAGGAAGCCAGAGTCTTCTCCAACAAGAAAGGAAGAAAGAAAAGAAGGAAGGAAGGAAGGAAGGAAGAAAAGAAGGAAAGAAAGAAACATGAAAAGAAGAAACGAAAGATGGAAGAAGAACATGCAAGTGTCCATTGCTCTCTCTCTCTCTCTCTCTCTCTCTCTTTCCTTCCTTCCTTCCCTCCTTCCTTCTTTTCTTCCTGCTTTCTTTCCTTCTTTCCTTCCTTTCTTCTTTCCTTCCTTCCTTCTTATTATTATTGGACAAGCATCCATGGATTTTGGGGTGTGTGTGTTTGTCCTGGACAGTGAGAGAGTTCCAAAACAGTGGTTTTGCCACCTATCACTCTGTTGTAAACGTGCCCTTCTCTTTCTTTATTAAAAGGTGGTGCATCTCTCAATCTTTTAAGGGTTACATTTATATTCTACCAGACCACATTTTAGAGTGGGAGCGGGCAAATGTGGCCCTCCAGATGATGTTGGATTGCAACTCCCAGCAGGCCTAGCCAGCATAGCTACAGGCAAGGAATGCTGGGGAGTTCCAGTACAACAAGATCTAGATGACCACAGTTGCCCTGTTCTGTTTTATTGTCCTGGTGCACCACTTTCTATAGTCCAGTTCATGAGTCAAATAACAATCCCAGGTCTTGAACCAAAGTAGCCAGAAACACATCTGGCAGCAGTCATGTAGGCCAATACCCTGTTTCCACAGCACTCTGGTAGGAGACCCAGCCAGTGGGGCCAGTGTTGGAGATGGTAGAAGATGCCGGCTAAACCACACTCATTTATTGGAAATGATGCTAGGCTCAGACAGAGTTGAAATTACACTAGGTCTGCATCTTCAGTGCAGAAATAATGCAGTTTGACACCGCTTTAACTGCCATGGCTCAATGCTATAGATACCTGTCCAAAGTTCAGGAAAGGGAAAGGAGACTTTGCCAAACGATTCAAAGGAAACAGCAAAGCCGGAGCTGAATCCGATGCCTTAATGATTGAGACAAAGTCACTCAGAAATCCCTCTGCAAAGGTGTTAAAAATATTTCCCTGTCTCCAAGACCTTTGCAAATCTCCACTCATATCCTTGAATGGCACATAAAGATGCCTTGTGGTTGCCCAGCTTTCTAGAGCATTTATGTCAGGAGAGACATAAGGAGAGACTGATGTTTCATGGTTTTTCTTCCCC
>NW_024817761.1:0-2062 GCF_019175285.1 Sceloporus undulatus | reverse complement strand
AAGATTTAAACCAGTCAAGAGCAGAGTCAGAGAACCCAAGGTCAGAAAGTAAATCAACCAGGAGACAGTGATCAACTGTGTCAAAGGCTGCAGACAAATCAAGAAGAATGAGAATAGAGTAGAGGCCATTTGCTTTGGCCCGCAAGAGATCATTTGAGATCTTGGTGAGGGCTGTCTCTGAAGAGTGCCATGGGCGGAGGCCAGACTGGAAAGGGTCCAGGATGGAGTTGGCTTATTATTCTCGCTGTATTAAGAAACTTAATAAAGCGAGAATAAACGACCCGTTCTACAGGCCTGTAGCTACCGTGGGGCAAGTGGGGCAAGCGGGACACTGCCCTGGGGCCCCCAGCCAAAAGGGGGCCCCATGCCGCCCTCCCTCGCCTCACAAATGACTATCTCTCTCTCTTTCAGTCTTCCCTCGTTAGCCTGGCCTCCCTTTCCCAGCAACAGAGAAGTCAGTACTGGTGGCCATGTGGGGGAGGCGCAAGGCAGGCAAAAAGGAGCCGAGGAGGAGAGGGAGGGACGGGAGGAGTGGCGCTAATTTCTGAGGGCTGCCTCAGGCTGCATCCACACTGGAGAAATAACCTGGTTTGGCAGTGTTTTAACTCTTTTCTGGCTAAAGAATATGGAATTGTGGGAGGTGGAGTATGTGGTGGGGCCCAGAGCTCAAGGCTTGACTCTTTTCTGGCTCAAGGCTATTGAATTCTGGGAGTTGGAGATTGTTGTGGGGCCCATAGGTCAAGGCTTAACTCTTTTCTGGCCTCTATTTATGGGACACATCCAAATTTCAGACTTCTATCCAGAAGGAATTTCAAAACATCCTCATTTTTTGTAAGATGAGTAGATGTCCTCCTTTTCTAGGATGTGTCCTATGTTTGAACCTTCTGGCCAGGATGAATGTAAAAATGTTTTCCATTTTTGGTAGGATGACCACACGTCCTCCTTTATCCAGGAGGACACTGCCTACATTTCAGCCCTGCCCAGGAGCAATGTCAAAACGTCCTCCATTTTACCAGGGTGACCAGATGTCATCCTTTATCCAGGACACGTCCTACATTTCTGCACAGGAGGAATTTCAAAACATCCGGGTTTGTTCAGAAGTGTGCCTTTGCCAGCCTTTCCTTGAAGCTGAGAGTGTGTGACTTACATGCCTAGTGGGTTTTCTTGCTTTGTTCGGAGAGTTTGCCTTTGGTGACTTGGGTGTGTGTGAGTGTGTGCCTTCAAGAGGTTTTCTTAGGAGGTTTGTTCAGAGAGGGTTTGACTTTGCCATTCTCTAAGGCTGAGAGAGTGTGACTTGCCCCAAGGTTTTCTTGGAAGATTTGTTCAGAGGGAATTTCCCTTCACCCTCCCTTAAGGCTGAGAGAGTGTGACAAGCCTAGTGGGTTTTTTATGCCCAAAGAAGAGGTTGAACCTTGGTTCTCCTCCTGCCACACTTCCTCAGATGCATTTAGTCTCAGAGGAGCTCCAAAATCTCTTTGTCTTTGAATTCTATTATTATTATTATTATTATTACAACTGAAAGAAAGAAGTTGGCAGCATGAGCTTTCCTAAAGTCTGCTTCCTCAGATGCATTTAGTCTCAGAGGTGCAACAAGATTTCTGTAATATAAGCATTTATATCAATGTTTTTTTTAAATTAATAATGTTTTTGGCTTTTAGCTGGTTATGTCCTCCATTTTTCTTGAATGGCTTACATTTTGGGGTAAATTTTGTCCTACATTCTTTCTACATTTTGTCCCGGTTTGGTGGTAGAGAATTATGACAACCCTACCCCAAAGGAGCCACAACAAATGGCTCCTTTGTCCACCGCAACAGAGGGCCCATAAGCACCCTGTAGCTGCACTATAACATCCCTCATGCGCTGCACCATTTGGACACACTGCATAAGCCACATCATCGACATGCACCCCATGTAAACGGCGGTGTGCCAAGATGGTGTCCATGGCTCACTCAGGACATTAAAAAATATAGGGGCCCCAAATGTACTTTCTGCACCAGGGCCCCTAAAGGCCTACGGGCCTGTCATTCTAGGACCTTAGAAAGAAAAGGAAGAAGAGAAATTG
>NW_024817760.1:0-2062 GCF_019175285.1 Sceloporus undulatus | reverse complement strand
CAGAACCTTCTCTGAGGCCTCAGTTGAACAGAGGCTCCTCTTTCTCTCCTGAGGCTCCCGAGAGAGAAGGAGGCCAGGCTACTTGGGCCAAAAGGAAGGAAGTGTGTCCCTTTGTGCCTCTGGCCCTCCATTTCGGGGCGAAGGAAGGAAGGAAGGAAGGAAGGAAGGAAGGAAGGAAGGGGTCTGTGGGGGTCTGAGGAAGGGGAGGCAGGGACCCAGGGCCAGTGGGGAGGCTGGGCTTTGGGGGCTGGGAGAGAGAGGTGAGGAAAGAAACCCTCCCTTTGGGCCAAGCTGGGGAGGGTCCACCGGTCCTTACCTCCCCCTTTGGGAAAGGAGACCCCCTCAGCCCCCTGGACTCACTCCTGCCTCTCATTCCTACAATGGCTGGGACTCAGAGGAGTTTCCTAGGCACTGTCACCTTCTGCCCTCCATGGCCATTGGCACTGACCTTTCTCCCATTGCCTTCCCTCCCTCAGCCCTTGAACCTCCTCCTCCTCCTTCGCACTCAGAGCAACCCTTCTCTACGGCTGAGGAGTAAGGCCTCTGACCCAGGGAAGCTCCGGCCATAAAGAACTGCAGGAGACGCCTTTCTGGGGCTGCAGGAATCAGGGTCTTTGTACTGAAGGTAGGCCTTTATTCCTGGAACTGAAAGACATCCTTTATTTAAATGTTTCAGTCCAGGATTGTATGAAAGGTTGCAGCTGAGAGCCCCAAATTCAGTCTCTGACAGCATTGTCTTCCCAGAAGGTGGAGATTTCCAGCCCCAGACACACAGTGCACCAGTGAGTTCTTTGTGTGGTATTGTTTACTAGAGCTTTGTGAGGTATTTGTTTCACTGGGTTTATATAATGAATTTACATAGGTCTTCACTTCCGAAAAATGAGCATAATCCAGGCTGCAATCTTCACTCATAAACCTATACATTTATAGATTTTTGTTGTACAAGTGCAACATATTCAGCAGTGTGCATCTTTTTAAAAAATATACAATGGAAGGGGAAGAAATTGTGATTTTGACAATAGATCCATTCAGAAACAATGCACACAAATGTACATGCCTCAATTTCTGTGTGGCTTTAGCAAACAGAGGAAAGGGATACATACCTCATGCTCCTGCTATGACTGACACACACAAACACACAAATCTTGTAATTGTCAATTTTTAAATCACTTTGATTTTTTTGGAAAGGTGGTATATACATACATTTATTATTATTATTATTATTATTATTATTATTATTATTATTATTAACAGAGCAGTTAAGCTCAGAGATTTTTCTCATTTGGAAAAATGAAATGATGATTTTCACCAGTGTCTAAATGGGGAAGGGGCATAATGAGGCGAGGTCGTGGATCAGATCCATAAAGTAATACAGGTTTTATTCAGCTCAGGGGCCGGAGTTTCTCCACCCGGGATATAAATCATAGAATCATAGAGGGCGACTCAAATGGTGAAGGGTCTGGAAACCATGCCTTATGAGGAATGACTTAGGGAGGTGGGGATGTTTAGCCTGGAGAAGAGAAGGTTAAGAGGTGATATGATAGATCTGTTTAAATTTTTGAAGGGATGTCATATAGAGGAGGGAGCAAGCTTGTTTTCTGCTGCTCCAGACACTAGAACCCGGAACAATGGATGCAAGCTCCAGGAAAAGAGATTCCACCTCAACATTAGGAGAAACGTCCTGACAG
Organism: Sceloporus undulatus; assembly: GCF_019175285.1. Taxonomy (NCBI): domain Eukaryota; kingdom Metazoa; phylum Chordata; class Lepidosauria; order Squamata; family Phrynosomatidae; genus Sceloporus; species Sceloporus undulatus. Next base: position 374 of record NW_024817760.1, on the reverse strand, counting down.
TAAGGGCTGTTCGACAGTGGAACAGACTCCTTCCTCGGAGTGCCGTCAAGTCTCCTTCCTAGGTCTTCAAGCAGAGGCTGGATGGCCATCTTTTGGGGATGCTTTGCTTTAGAGTTCCTGCATGGCAAAATGGGGTTTCACTGGATGGACCTTGGGGTCTCTTCAAACTCTTCAATTCTATGATTCTATGTGGCTAGAACAGGACATTCCCAAGCCAACATGGCCAGGGAATAGTGTGGAAAATAGGCAATCTCTACGTGGGCAAGGACACTCTCAGAATTGTGATTTCTCTGCATGCAGAAGGCTGCCATGGCAATTGGGGAGGAGGCTGGATCCCATGGAAGGGGGGCAACCAGAGAAGAGAGAGCTCCTTT
>NW_024817759.1:0-2062 GCF_019175285.1 Sceloporus undulatus | reverse complement strand
TCTGTTAAAGAACGGAGCAGACAGTAAACCCACAGAATCCCCAGAGTTTCCCTAGTCTTTAAGCTGAAATAAATATATTCGATGTGGTCCATCATAGGGATAGGTATCCTGGCCAAAGCAAGATTGTCTTTATGGACCAAAGCGACGTCCCCTTACGTGCTCACTGATGGAGAATCCGGCTGGTAAGTCCTGAGTCCAGGTGGCAGAGCTCTCATCACCCAGCCAGGTCTCCGTGAAACAAGACAGGTCAGCCTCTTCGTCCAGAAGGAGATCATGGACTATCTGCATTGTATTTTTCACTGACCTGGCATTACACAAGAGCAGGGAAAGGTTCTGTGGTTGGTTTGGTATGCTCTCCAGCCCTTTTGGGATAGCAGGGTGAATGGAAGGGGAGAGAGATATCTATCAGGGTCCTAATTGCAGCCCCTCTTGCAACACAAAAGGCAGGACTGTACTTTGAAAAAGGAATAGCTTTTATTGAAGAAGATACATGTAATAGAAGTGACTTTTTTGTCAGGAATGAAAGAAAGTATGGATATATCACTTTTATAACCATATCAGCCTCACCCCATTAACCAATAAAGCTAATTAACTGGATAGCCCTTTTCTGCGCAATGTCCTCCCAGCCAGGATTCTGCCAGCATTTCTAAAAACAATTAAGCTCTCATGTGCCTTCTCTCAACCACTGCACCTGTGGCTTTCGACCACAGAACTCAGCCACACAACAGTTTTAACTATATATATATATATATATATATATATATATATATAATAAACCCCATCAATCCCAATCTAATATGATACCATATGAAAATATAATAAGCATAAACATATAACAACATAATACAATATAACGATACCAATAACTATGTTCCCCCTCCTTTTACAGAGACCAGTCTTTTAAACTCCAGCCTCTGTTAGAAGAGTGATTCCCGCACATTCCAATCCTAGCAAACAATCACATTCTTCAGCCATGATCTCTCTACCTCTTTCTAGTATCTTCTATTAAAGCACATATTAAAACATATTATTTTAACCCACCATAAATCCCATCTATCTTAACTCTTATCTAAACCTATAAGCTTTATGGCATAAATCCCAAATGAATAAATGCATGAATAAAGCTATTCATGACATATTCTGATTTCAGGCTGGTGCTCCTTCCCTGAATGAGACTGGCCCATTGCAACCTGAGGCTGATGCTTCTTGCCTGAAACATTGAGATTGGCCCATTGTGACTTCAGTCTGATGCTCCTTGGATGAAGGATTGAGACGGTACTATTGTGACTTCAGGGTGGTGCTCTTTACCTGAAGGATTCAGACTGGCCCATTGTGTGTCAGAAACAGTGTATAAGGGTTCTGTCATAAAGAGTAAAATATTAGGGTTTGGTTATTAAAGTAGGAGTTATAGTTGTAGTTCATAGCAGGTAGTGTAGAGTGATGGGTTATAGAGAGGATGTATTGGGAAATGTTAGAAGGACAGATCGAGTGGCTTTTAGATGAAGACAGGCGCTTGGAGAGGGATGGGGCTGCAGCTGTAGATGGTTATCAAGGAGGAGTGAAGCTGGCTTGGGAAGACCGCTCTTCAAGGTGAGGCTGTCTGGGAGAAGGGAAGGGAAGAATAGACAACCTTGGTATCTATGCAACCTCTGCTTGTGTTGCTTTATCTTGGGAATTGGGGGCTGGCTTAGGGAGGGGTTGAACAAGGTCCTTTGGACTTCAGACTTTGCAAAAAGGTGTTAATGGATGTTTCTGCCTGGATTCATCAATAAAGCTGCTCTTGTTTCAAATGGGTTTTATTTTTTGAGCACAAGACTGACTCCAGATCTCACCGTTTGCAAAGTCTCACAGTTTTACCTCCAATGGAGACCCAGAAACAAGAAGAGTTCTTGGGGAACCCAGTGGTTCTGGAGAGTCCAGTGGTGGAGGAGCAGGTGCCTTCTTCAGAGGAACTAGGGCCAACCCCAAGACTGGGAAACCTCCTGAAGCTCACACCATCCAGGCCATCACTGGAGGATTTGGGTTTCTGGACCCAGACTGGGGAAAGGAAGGCCGTCGGGGG
>NW_024817758.1:0-2062 GCF_019175285.1 Sceloporus undulatus | reverse complement strand
AGAACATTGGAATTAGAACTAGAATCATTTCCTTCATGTTTTGGTACTTTCCATTTCATGACAGGATTGTGCATTTTATGTCAGGTCAAATAGCTTGCAGTTCAAGTGAGGAGTAGATTGCTCCTATGTCCTTTTCTTTCTTTCTTTTTTTAAGATATCTGGGAATAGATCTTCTTTTACATTGTAGATGTTTGCTGTACTGTGAACCATCATCTGTGAATTCAATTTTTTAAAATTTATTTCTAGATTTTAGGTAATATCTCTGAATTCCAGAGAGTTGTCAGTGTGCTGCAGGAGGGCGTGAACTTTGATATTGATGTAAACGCTTCTGTCTTTGAAACAAATATCAGAGGTGAGCCAAACTCTAAAACAGGGATGGAGAAACATGTGGCCCCCTTCTATCAGGCTTTGCCTAGACAATGGTTAGGCACAATGGGAGGTAAAGTCCAACAGCATCTGGAGAGCTACATGTTCCCCATCCCTTCAGATCATTTGTTATAATTTAGTATGGGTGGGTCGATCTGTGATCAAAATTTTCTTTTGGGGGGATATAGCTGCAACCATAATGTATTTTGCTCTTTGGGACATTTCTCTCCTTTTTGAAATGTAGGGACATACTGTATAAGGGACAAACCATAACTTTACAGCGGCCAGAGCCATAAACATTAGCAAAGCACTCAAAAGGAATATAATAACTTGGGCTCACTGTACAAAACAAACCAACTTCTCCCAATCAGTTCTAACTGGATATTAAAGAAAACTGTATCCATTTACTAGAAGGAGGGAGTTGCTATTGCCATATAAGCCTGGTTCCTAAGAGATGGATCCTGCATATAAACATACCTCTCTCAGTTCAAAAGGATCTCGCTGTGCTACTCTGTTTTCTAAGGCAATCATGTTAGGTATTTTCTGCCAATAGTTAGTCCTACCTGCGGATAAGGATTGTAAAACCACAGTTTTCACCTCATAATTGCCACTGGTTTGTCTAGTTTGATTAAAGGTAGAGTCCTCATGCTATCAGAAGATGGGAGGCTTGAGAGCTAGAACTGCAGCATTAGTGAGTAATAGCCATAAATGATAGGGTGGTTAAAAAAGGAGAAGAACTTAGCATTCTTTTGTGTGGGAGATAACATGAAAAACCCTTACTGGTTGTAACTACACAGTTGTTAGAGCTTCTGTACAAATAAAGCTAATGGAATTTCCTTGCTGAGCAGTAAAGTATCTCAATAACTTATGCAAGGATGAAAATCTTGCCTTCATACTTAGCTTTTATGCTCCCTGGAAGCACCTAGCTGGCAGAAATAGGAAGTTGGAATAAGATTAACTTTTGGTCAAATCCAGCAAAGCTGATGTTATGTTCTTGGGATTATGCATGTGCATGTTTTTTGGTTTGTGGATTTTCTGTATTCATCGTTAATCCAGTAGTTCTTCCTTCTCCATCCCAGTGACTTTGAAATATCTTGGGTCACAGTTCTCATCAGACCAAGCCAAGATGGCCAATAATCAGGGATGGTGGGGGTTGTAGTCCAAAACACCTGTTGGAAAAGGCTTCTGTTTTAATTGAATATTTAATGGCTTAAATAATCTATTCCTTGCAGTGACTGAGAGAAACATTAAAAATTTATTTTGTGTCCCTGGAGAAAGCTGAATGGAATGACTGGCTCTTCTGTAGTCTTTGAAAAGAAAGTGATTGGTGATGTTTACACACTTGACAATACTACTATGATTCTAAATTAGCACTGTCTGCCTATTTGCAGTGGTTGGTGGCCTCCTGTCTGCGCATTTGTTGTCTAAGAAAGCTGGTGTTGAAGTGGAAGCAGGATGGCCATGCTCTGGTCCCCTCTTGAGAATGGCAGAGGATGTAGCACGAAAACTTTTACCAGGTGAGTGGCCTTAAAGAAACTGAGAACGTATCTCCTCCCTACTTTTGTGGTACGACATTTTAGACTATATATTTAGCTTAATTTCTTGGTGTTGTATAAATATTTCCATTCAGTTCACTGGAAGCAGAGAAAGTTTAGGTAATGACTAGAATACTTCTGATTGAAGAAATTACCGTATA
>NW_024817757.1:0-2062 GCF_019175285.1 Sceloporus undulatus | reverse complement strand
GAGCCACTTCAAGATGCATCTCAGTCATGGGAACTATATATATATATATATATATATATATATATATATATTACATTGATAGAGGAGTTGATTCATTGGTTTTGCAATTACTTGCCTCACTATGAGCGGCCATCTGAGTAATTGAAAGTAGTTGTAAAACTAACGAATTGAATTAAATATATACACATACACACACACACACACATATATATATATACTTCCCATGAGTGACATGGATTCTTCTGAATTGGCCCAAAACTAATGGGGTGATAATTGTGCCTAAAAACAAGAAATGAAAAGGGGCAAACGAAAAGGTCTGCTTTCACGATGGGAACGATGGACCCATCTAGACTGTTATGCCCATCATCCACAGAAGCCTCTCCTCCTCCCTTTTGCTCTGAGAAGGGCTTCCTCAAGGACATCCGATTAAACTACAAATCAGGAAACCAGAAAAGAAACTGGTGGAAGCCATTGCTCTGCTGCCTTCTTCCTTGAAACAAGATACAAAGACGCTGGAATGAAACTCCTCAACAAGAAAGTTTAAATCAAGAATGTGGGAGTGGCTGTAAATCTGTTAAGCGCCAATTGCACCCAAAAATTGCATGCTTGCCTCACCAGCCGCCTAGAGACCCTTCTCCTTGGGACATCTTTCCAGGCCACAGTGAGACCTTGCCCTGGCCCCAGCCTTCCCTCCTCCTCCTCAAACTCCGCTCCCTCTTTAGCCCCAGAAACCCCTTTTGCCCACAGCCCTGTCCATGGCCCCCCAGCCGCACACTCCCTGCCCTCATAGCCTTGCCTCCAGGAGCATTCTAGGGCCCAGGAGAGACTTTGGGGTTATTCTCACATCCTATTGGTCTAATATCTGCATGGCTCCGCCCCCAACTGTGCCCACTATTCCTCTGAACTTCAGTCCCTATTTGTTCCATGGTTGCTGGGAGGGAGGTGGTGCATCAGCCTTGAGGGAAGGAAACAGCGCCACCGCCTGGCCATGGCATTGGAATTACAATACTGGCTGAAGAAATTACATTGTCTCCTCTCTCCCCATCGGTCCCTAATTTGCAAGGCTCCGCCCTTGGCCCCTCCCACCCCTTCTGCCCTCTCCCCGCCTCCCTTTGGGTCTCTGTCTCTGGAAGAAGGCGGGGCCTCAGCCTGGAGTCTGGGAGGAAGAAGGAGGGAAGCAGCGCCACTTGGAGGCAGGGAGGCTCTGCGCAGAAGAAATAAGGCGGCTTCATTATTATTATTATTAACCTTTATTTATAAAGCGCTGTAAATTTACACAGCACTGTACATACAATCTTTTTAATTAGACAGTTCCCTGCCCTCAGACTATGGATTATTGATTCCCAGGAGTTCCTCTTAATGTTTAGCTGGAGCCTCTTTTCCTGTAGTTTGCCTCCATTGTTCTGGGTCCTATTCTCTGGAGGGCTCTCTGCAAAGACCTTTGTAAGACTCCATTTCTGGTCCCTGAATAAGTGAGATTCCCATTATCTCTCTCTCTCTCTCTGTTCTGCTGTCATCCGTTTTCTTCGGTTTGTTTTGTGCCTTTTGCCTTTCTTTAGTCATCAATATAGGTTCAACATTATTGGAATAATTTGATTCAGGGGTAGGCAACCTTTTGAAGCCGGGGGCCGGGTTGGTGTCCCCCCGACAAGTCGGGGGGGCCGAAGCCAGGGGGTGGAGCTTCCACCTCCGGGGCGTGGCTGCATGCTGGGGGCAGAGCTTCCACCCTCCAGGGCGGAGCCACCCTCCGGGGCGGAGCCACTCTCCGGGGCGGAGCCACTCTCCGGGGCAGAGCCTCTACCAAAGCCCTGCAAGGAGGAGGAGGCGTGTGCCCGCCCTCTCCTCCTCGGTGCCTTTCTGGACAAACACCCCCAATCTGCATTCCAAAACACACACAACAGCACAGTTGTGCATTTCACATGGCTTTACTTAACATGGCCTCTTGCATATTTCAGAGGCTTATTCCATAATCAAACCCCTTGGGTTTAACACTTTGTATGGTTTAACATGGCTAAGCATATTGAACATGTCAAGGTGGTTTCACCGTTCTTGGACCAAGTGT
>NW_024817756.1:1505-2062 GCF_019175285.1 Sceloporus undulatus | reverse complement strand
GAAGTCACCCAGGACGAGAAGCCTGGGCGTCTCCAACATCAGCTCAGCGACCAGCTGTGTCAGCTCGTTAAGGGAGTCCACTAATGCACGGGGTGGCCGATACACTAACAGAATCCCTAGACTGTCCCTCGCCTTTAGGGTCAGGTAAATACACTCGATATAGGAGGTCTGTCGGATGTGGTTCCTGGAGAGGGACACGGTGTTCCTATGTACCAAGGCCACCACCACCCCCCGCCCACCTAACCTGCGCTGGTCCTTCACCGAGTACCCAGCAGGCAGGGCCTGAGCCCACACAGCATCCCCTTCAGGCCCCAGCCAGGTCTCGGTAATGCAAGCCAGATCACACTTAGAGTCCTCCAGTAGGTCCTGGAGGATGTGGGTTTTGTTATTAATGGACCTGGCATTGCACAGGAGCAGTGACAGGGTTTGTGGCACGGTTGGAGTGACCCTCAGGTCCTTCAGGTTGGGAGGGGGACAGGAAGGAGGGATAGATATAATGCATCGATCCTGCCTTCCTCTGGAACGGAAGTCCCTTCTCCCACCGCCATACCTCCCCC
>NW_024817756.1:819-1405 GCF_019175285.1 Sceloporus undulatus | reverse complement strand
GTCTTGTTATTGATAGACCTGGCATTGCACAGGAGCAGTGACAGGGTATGTGGCACGGTTGGAGTGACCCTCAGGTCCTTCAGGTTGGGAGGGGGACAGGAAGGAGGGATAGATATAATGCATCGATCCTGCCTTCCTCTGGAACGGAAGTCCCTTCTCCCACCGCCATACCTCCCCCTGCCCCACACAACCTCAATAGGAGCTCCGCCCACCAAGGTGTTGTCCCCGGCCCAGGCATCCCCCGCATCCCTAACCTCCCCCCATCCCTCTATGGCTGCTAAGGGAGGAGAGGGTAGCCACTACAGGCATCCTCTTACTCCCAGACTAACCCAAGCCTCCCACGCCCGATGGAAGCAGCGGAAATGCGCAGTTGCGCAGGAGCGGTGTTCCCCTAGTCCGTGGGCGGCACTCCCGGGGCGGTGCGCAAATGCGCATCTCCGACACCCCGGGAGGAGGCCGCCCGGCAAAGGGTGCAGTCCTGGCAGCGGCAGCGGCGACGGCGGTGGCCCGGCGTGGAGGCAGGAGGGGGAGTGCCAGGAAGGTCCGGTTCCCCGGCTTTTATCCCCGCCGCTCTCACCTGGCGGGG
>NW_024817756.1:0-719 GCF_019175285.1 Sceloporus undulatus | reverse complement strand
CACGCCCCCTCCAGCCTCCACGCCGGGCCACCGCCGTCGCCGCCGCCGCTGCCAGGACTGCACCCTTTGCCGGGCGGCCTCCTCCCGGGGTGTCGGAGGTGCGCATCTGCCACCCAGGAAAATCTTCTCAAAAACTCGGGGGTTGTCTTATACGCCGGGTGTCATGTTATAGGGCAGGTGCTGAAACTTCCGAGCTGGACTGGAGAATCTGCAGTCGCCGCATATGTAACGGAAGGGCAGAACAAGGTGCAGGTGTCCTGGACGCCCAGGGTACTAGAAAAAAGAGCTGTGTTTGCAATACCGCTCTGATAGTCTTGGAGACAGGGAGGGCTGGGCGGGCAGGGAGGGCTGGGCAATCCAAGCAGGCTTTGTATACAACAAGTTTTCCTGCTAAGTATCTGCATGTCATAAGCATTTCAATTAAAATGACCATATTGAAATCAAATCTGATGTTCTTTAAATTTTTATTTGGTGTGCTTTGGAAAAGGGGTAGTCTTATACAGTGAGTATATCCCAAATTCTATATTTTAACTGGAAATGTTGGGGGTCGTCTTATATGCCCAGTCTGATACGCCGGAAAATACGGTGTGTGTGTGTGTGAATGTTTAAAATCCAAGAGTTTCATAGACAATTATATACATATTTCCAAAAGGTTAATTTACACATTGATCGATGCTAGCAGTTTAATCCAAATATAATAGCAACTATGTGGATCCAAT
>NW_024817755.1:0-2062 GCF_019175285.1 Sceloporus undulatus | reverse complement strand
GGGTTCTGTGACGCAGTACTGATGCAGAGATATTTTGGTTGATACTGTAGTGTTTGGTTATCATCAGCACAGGCCATAAATGTCTGGTCAGTGGGGAATTAGCTCAAGTGGTAGAGCGCTCGCTTAGCATGCGAGAGGTAGTGGGATCAATGCCCACATTCTCCAGTTAAGCTTTTCAATTCTTTTTGCCATGCATAAAACAAAGCCTTTTCAGGTCACTTTCTGCATGAAATTTTGAGATGGCCTCTTGTGCAGCAGTGATGCCAGTCAGGTGGGAGAATTAGCTCAAATTGTAAGATACTTGTATAATATACAAAACATAGTGGCAGGGGCATCATGGGGTGGAGGTAGGGATGCAGTGTATGTGGACTCAGGGGGAGGTAAACATCCAGTGGGTGGTCACTCATTGTTTGTCTTATTCCCTCACTGTCACCAGCCCAGGTGCCTCTGCAAAAGAGGGGAGGATGCTCTATTGTAGAGTATTGTCCTGTCTTCCTTTCCATCTCAACAGGGCAGTAGGAGGGATGGGAATGCATTTCCTTGCCCATCTACCTGCCCAATGCCCAGGTCTATTGAAGTCTTGGAAGGCAGCCACCAGGAGGGAAGAGAGAGTGGGCAGTCTGCTGCCTTGCATGGCCATCTCCCCATCCAGCCACCTGGGTCTTGCCAGGTCTGGGTGGACCAGCAGGAGGAAAGGGGGTGGGGCAGTCCACTGATGCCACCCCTGATGATACACACCCTAGTGATCCCACTGTGTAATGGGAGCAATACATCTGCCAAACTCCCAGACTGGACAATTTTCTAGAAATGACTGAAATATAATTGAAAGGCGCAAAGCTCTGGGAGAGTAGCTGCTCATCTCCATACTTTTCTTCATCAGCCTTTGCTGAGGTCACTGTGAAGGGGGGGGGCAGCAAGCTTTAGAGCCAGCAACCATGCCTTGTGGCATGCATATTTGTATCCCATATAGATATTACAGCAAGGCAGGAGATAAATAATTGCAGTGATGGAGGCAGAAGCATCCATAGCTGTTGGCTGTAAGACATGCACGTTTCTTTTCTTGCCAGAAGACATTACTAACCACACCTGCAGCAAGTACTAATTGATAGCTCTTTTGGAAGAGAAGGTCGGTGCACTACAGGTATATGTTGAGAACGTGAGGTCTTCTTAGACAGAACACAGGGAAAAGTGATCCTACAGCACCTACAGGAAGAAACTGCCAAGGAAAATGAAGAGGCTCATAACAGTGAGAAAACACCCTGGAAGACAGTCACTGCCAGGAACAGTGAACACTGAAGTTATTCAGAAACTCTCCAACTAAGCATTAACTTTCTATGTTTTTATGCAGATAGCAGCAGTGAAGGTGCCAACCAGGAAACCAGCAACAAGAGATACTGCATGCCAAGGAAGGAGTCAAAGTAACAGCCAACAGCAATAATAAGAAGAGAAAGATGCTAGTGGTTCAGGATTTATAGCTCAGGGGTACAGAAGCACCAGTGTGCTAGCCTGACATCTTGAATTGGGAAATGTGTCATCTTCCTGGCACATATATTCAGGATGTCACTGACAACTGGCAAAAACTCATAAACAACATGGATTAGTGCCCCTTTCTTCTTATTCATGTGGGCACCAGTGACACTTCCAAGAACACCTTTGAGCAGATCACCTCTGACTATGAAACTTTGGGCAGGAAGCTGAATGAGTTAGAGGCACAGATGGTATTTCCATTACTTCTGCTAGTGAAAGATAGCGGGCTACACAGAGAAATGAAGATACTAGAAATGAACAAATGGCACTGTAGAGGGTATACATGGGAGAGGTTTGGGTTCTGGGGCCACACTGGATGGCCCTTGCGGTCTCTTCCAACTCTATGATTCTATGATTCTATGATTCTATAATCTTCTTAGACTGAGGTCTAGTGGTCTCAATGAAAAAGCAGAATGGTGAAAGCCTTTCACTTCACAAAAAGCAGAACAATGCAATACCTCTTTTGCTTCACCCCCCACCCCCCCCCCCCAAAAAAGCATACCAAAAGAGAACTGTGGGCTTCCATGCACCAGCA
>NW_024817754.1:0-2062 GCF_019175285.1 Sceloporus undulatus | reverse complement strand
ATGGCCATGGAGAGGGGCAACAAGAAGTTCAGGGTGCATAATTTTGTTTTTCACTGTTCCTTTTTCCGTACCAAATTGTCTTCAAGCTACTTTTCTCCTGTGGGGTACCAGATGACATTGAAATGAATGCAGCAGTTGAAATAAATACTGTAGAATGAAGGCTTGCTTGCCTAGTCTCAAAACCAAGAGACATGAAGTACTGCTCCCATTGAATATAAGTCTTGCACAAATAATGTGAAGCAGTCAAAGAACCACATGGGCATTATAGTAAGGATATTCAATCCTTGACTTTCTATGATCTGCTTTTGCAGATCTTACTGATGCCTTGATTCTTTATTATGAATTTCACCTTGTAAAATCAAATTATGAAGGTAGATTATGGACAAGTCATATGGGATGCAGGGCAAGAAAGAAGGGCTGTCCATTGCCTGAGGTGGCAAATAAGGTTAGACCCTTTTCCATTCAACGTACCAAGGCTACTGGACTAACAGCTGAATTTTTATCTAGCAATGGGACAGAATCCTCCACTGCAAAAAAGGCAGTGGGGTTGTTTATTTGTACAAGGTAGCATTCATGGTACAAAAATCACTTCTCCAACACCCTGCTGCCACCTCCAGCATCTGCAGCCTGAGGTGACTGCCTCACCCTTTATCATGGTAGAGATGGGCCTGTAAGATGGGGAAAAACTAGTTTCCCCTGCTCATTTCCTCCTGCATCCTCATGACTTTTTGAGGGACCCTCACAACATGAGAGTTTTAGGGGAATCTTTTACACAAACCACTAAGAGCTTCTGTTTTGGAGTTCCCTCCATTTGAATAAAAGCAACTAAAAATCTAACCCACACAATTCTGAAATTGTTCAGACTGATGTGCCAGAAACAGAGCTAGTCAAGGTCAACACAGGATGCCTGGCAGTTCCCATATCAACGAACTTGTAAATCTGCTGTGAGTTTTAGGTTGAACTTTAAAGGAATTATCAAGGGTGCTGGATTTATTTTGATGTTATGGTTCAGCACCTTAGATAGTTCCTTTATAGTTCAGATGGTTTCCATCCCCTCTAAATGCCCTACCTACATGCAGTGGAATCCTGGAATCTTGTAGTTTGGGGAGATACCAGAGATCTTTGGATGAGGATTTTAAATGCTCCTCTCTAAGATGCAAATCCCAATATTCCATACCGTCAGATCACAGCACTATAGTTGTGCAGTTTGAAGAGTCTCTGAGTGGATTCACTATCCCACTGACTTGAAGCCCATCAGCCACTACTGTCCATCATGTTGAAGTCCAGTAGTATTTTAGCCTTCATATAGTTCTAATGAGTCAGAGATCACCTCTTCTCAAATGGCCAGTGAAGAATCACTGTGAACCAGATCATGATGAATACCAGAGTCCACACATTAGAGGAACAGGATGCAACTGGAGTTCTTTGGAACATTCACAACCAATGTACAGTCAGCCCTCCATGCACTTTTTTTAATCCATGGCTTCAAGCATCCATAGCTTCAAAATATTTTCCAAAAAGGAAAGCTTGATTTTGCCACTTTATATAAGGGACACCATTTTATTATGCCATTATATTTCATGTGACTTAAGCATCCACAGATTTTGGTATCCAGAGGGGCTCCTGGAACCAAATTCCAGCTGATACCACTGGCTCACTGTGTTGCAGGCATTTAAGGATTTGGTTCTGGAACAGAGCATGAAATTATCCACATTTGTTAATTCCATTGTGAGTGCTGAAACAAATTTGAGTGCTCTGTTTATTTGCAGTCTTTGCTACTGCACAGTTATCATAAGTGTCAAGTTAGGCAACAATCCAATCAGTCGGTATTGATGAGCAAATGTGGATGCAGGAGTGAGCAGATGCAGACTTAGGTACCAGTATAGTGTAATGTTTTGAGTGTTGGACCGGGGATCCCTACTCAGCTCTGGAAACTCATTGGGTGGCTTTGGGCAAATTCCATTCTCAGCCTCAGAGGAAAGCAATTACAACCTGCCTTCCCCCTCTGCCAACAGCTAAATCTTGCCAAGAAAATGCCATGATAGGGTTGCCATAAGTTGGA
>NW_024817753.1:0-2063 GCF_019175285.1 Sceloporus undulatus | reverse complement strand
CAACTCAGTATTATCAATTCTGACTGGCAACCATAGTTCCCCAGGGTTTCCTCATCCTTACCTGGAATTCCCTGGTTTTGTCTAGTACTCTACTACCCAAGTTCTAACTGGGCCTGACCCTCCTTAGTCTCCAAAATCAAATGAGATGCAAACAAATCAGGATCAAAGCTAGTGTTGGAATCTGATCTAGCAGAAGTAACCTCAGAACACTATAATAAAATTTGGTCCTCTCCTGCATTTGAATCTGTTTAAGCATCAGCAAAGGAATGTTTACTTAAAATAGTTTATATGTGGTGTATATTTTCCACTAAGCTACATAAAATCAATTGAAATATTTCAGAAAGAGGCTAGAGAGGAAGTGGAAGTACAACCTCACTGGAACATATGTGGTGACTCTGTCCTAAGATGAAGAACTCTTGGAATGAAATAATAGAGTCGTTACCATACTATCCAGTTGAGAGATACATATACTATTCTTTTCTCTCTTTCATTGTAATAATAAAGATTGTTTCCATAAAAATCCTATCTGTTTATTACTGGGAGCTACCTGCATGGAAACTGCAAAATTTTGGAAAATTTTGCAAGGTTACTAATTAAGGTGTTGGCTGGATGGAGTTTGGTGTACAGCCCTATCTGAAAAAGTAACTTACCTGATTGGTCAGGAGAAAATAAAGGAAGATAGCTTCATATAAATCTAGTCACCATTTCTCCTCTGCAGTACAGATCTGCCTTCATTACATGGACCATCAACAAATCCTTAGAAGTTATGGATTAATAGGGATCCCAAAACATGGTGGAAAGACCCTCAAGATGCCTTAGATGTCAATTGGAGCAGTTTTTAAATCCATGTGAGGCTGCATGCAGCTGGTAGGCCACACTTCACACACACACATATACACACGTGGTATATGCCTCCCAGGCTCCCAAAATCTCTCTCCACTATACTTTATTGGACCTAAGCCAAAATAAATATAATTTAAATATAATTTCTCTAGCTGTCCCTGCTGCCATTTCCTCCTTTCTTTGTTTTGTCCCTATATATGTACTTTAGATTGTAACCTCATGGGACAAGGACCTGTCATACTTTTTCTTTTTAAAGTGTCATATGCATAGATGGCAGTATATCAATAAACTGAAATTATTTTAACAGATAGTTTCCCCTAGATGCATGATGCTTTACAAAAATGTTTTTTTAAAAAAAAATGGAAGCACCAAAGAAAAGGTAATCCCTACTTAGATTTTTAGAAAAGCCTTCAAGTGCTTCAAGGTTCAAAATGTTTTCATTTACTCATGCAAGACTTTACTGAACTGATTGTTTCATTTCACATGCGGATATTGTTACTTTGGATTTAAAAAATGGCTGAAATGTGTTAAACTGCTCTTTTTTATAGTGTAGGAACCTATCCCTATTCTTTCCATGTTACTGCAGTCTTTGGTACCAAATTTTCTGTTAAAGATGTAATGCCTAGGGACATATTTACTTTGTTAACTGAAGTATACCTGTTGTTGTTGTTGTTGTTGTTGTTGTTGTTGTTGTGTGCCTTCAATTTATTCTTGACTTATGGTGACACTAAGGCTAACCTGTATTGCCTTTTAAATGTTCATTATGTGAGGTGTTCCATGGACTGGCACCTGGCTTCTCTGTCTGCTAAAATGGTATGCTTTGAAATAAAGCAGAGCCTAATCATTTCCTTCAGATTCATTCCCCACCACTTTGAGAAGGCCAACCTTGTCTTCATGCAGGAAAATAAGAAAAATGCTAGGATTTCTTCCTTCCTTTCTGCTTTAGCTGGGGCAGAAAGGAAATGTGTGGTTAAGGTTAATGCCAAAGAGGAACCAATATAGGGCAAGATTTGGAAGGCTAATGGTATGGGGTGCATGTGTGACAGAATCATTTCAAGGTTAATCTCGGTAAGGTTTTTGGAAAAATGGCCTCCCTGGCAGGGATTATCTTCTTAAATTCTGAAGTTTTGAAAAGCTGAAAGTGGCCTCTGGAGACTGTATATCAAGGAATACTGTTCCAGGTGGGGGTAGTTTGTTTAGAAAGGTTGTGAACAAGTCTT
>NW_024817752.1:0-2063 GCF_019175285.1 Sceloporus undulatus | reverse complement strand
CCGTGAGAAGGAGATATAAGGCCTGAGAGACCAAGAGACAGTTGGGGGAATTGTGTCGGTTGGAGATCGAGAGAGAGAGTTAAAGAGCGGATCTTGGAAGTTAGTCTCAGAATTGGATGTTTAGGTCTATTTATTATTTTAATAGCTTGTATGAATTGAATATTATATACTTACAAATACTGTACCTGCAAGATTCTTAATATCTTGTAGGACTGATATTTTACTTATATTTTGTTATCTATAATAAATACCTCCTTGGAGTATCTACTACTCGATGCTCCTTTTACACGTGTTTTGGCTCAGTTGATGCTTGGGAAGATCAGTAAAGAAGTAGAAATAAGGTTCCTTAACTGGTCCCAGTGTAGGTTAAGGGAAATCCTTTTATAATTCAATGGGTGGAGGCATCGTGATTTAAGGAAGTTAAGGGTCTGATGGGCTAAGAGCCATAATGTCTAAATGTCTAATTAACAATTAACAATTTATAATCCACTCTTTTTATTTATTTTTTTTTTAATGTTCTTTTTTTTTTATTTTTATTTTCAAGTAAATATTTACATAGATACACAGATGTTCATACCTTATACAAGTTATTTTCCCAAAGTGGTACTATCCTTACCCACTTATCCTCATATTGTTGCGAAGATCTATTGTTTTTAGCCATTGATAATATATCTAAAGTTGCAAGATCACTCAGTTTTGTAACCCATTCCCTTAATGTAGGGGTTCTATTAGATTTCCAATATTTTGCCCAAGTCAGCCTAGCGGCTGTTATCATATATAAAAGAATACTAATCTTGTCTTGGACCAAATTGTCCTGAATTCCATCCGTAATGTTCAACAAAAACAATTCAGGACTTAGAGGTATATTCTTCTTCAGTATACATACAATATTTTTATGAATATTTTTCCAAAACTTCTTAACAAGCTCACACTGCCACCAGAGGTGGTAAAAAGAACCACCTTTTTCTTTACATTTCCAACAGGACGTATTTCCATGTTTGGCTATCTTTGCAAGTCTGGTTGGCGTCATATACCATCTATAGAAAAGTTTATAGTAATTCTCTTTCAAACTAATACAGGTAGTAAATCGTAAATTTTTCTTCCAAACATTTTCCCAACTGGCTAGCGTTATTTCTTTCCCAATGTTTTGGGCCCATCTTATCATATTAGTTTTTACCGTTTCATCTACCATTTCCATATTAATCAGAAATATATAAATTTTTAAAATTAATTTAACTCTACTTCCTCTGATAATCTTGTCGAATTCTGATTCTGTATTTTCTATTCCCAATGTCTCCTTATCTCTTTTCCAATCTTCTTTGATTTGCCAGTACTTCAACCAAGTCAAATGGGGGTCCAATCCTAATAATTCATCCTTGGTTATAAAATCGTCTAATCCTCCATTTTTCTTTAATAGGTTCTCATATCTTAACCAAATATTAGTCAATTTGTTTTCGTTTTTGTGATGTGCCTCTTGCGGCGAGGTCCATTTTGGTAGCCCTCTATATAACTGTTTTTTTTAATATATTCCAAATGTTCAATAAAGAATTCCTAATAAGATGCTGTTTAAACTGACTAATTTCCTTATTTGAACCATAACATATGTAAGCATGCCAACCCCGTTTTAGACCATAACCTTCGATATACAATTTATCATCTTCCAATAATATCCAATCTCTAATCCAGGTTAACGCGCATGCGTTATAATATAATTCTAAATTTGGTAATCCCAGCCCCCCTCTATTCTTACTATCTTGAAGAACTTTAAGTTTTATCCTGGGCTTCTTTCCTTGCCACAAAAATTCCAAAATATCTCTTTCCCATATTTTGAACTGTGTTCTTCTGTTAATAATTGGTAATGTCTGAAACAAAAAAAGCATTCTAGGGAGTATATTCATCTGTATCATTGCAATTTTACCCATTAAAGAAGTATGTTGTTTTCCCCATCTTTTCAGATCCGCCCTTATATTTTCCCATGTTGTTAAGTAGTTGTTCTTAAATAGATCTGAATTATTTTCTGTCAACATTATGCCCAAATATTTAATTTTCCTAATCAACTGAAA
>NW_024817751.1:0-2063 GCF_019175285.1 Sceloporus undulatus | reverse complement strand
TTTCCCGGCCTCCTCGGAGGCCGAGAAGGAGGGCAGGCCCTGGCGATTGCCAGCGGCCCCGCGCCCTCTTTCCCGGCCTCCTCAGAGGATTCCCTTGCCGCTTGGGCTCCACTCCCCGCCGTGATCGCGGCGAGGCCCGGGGCCCAGGCGGCGAGGGAAAGCCTCCCCTATTCAAATGTAGGACACACAAAAAATGTGTCCTACATTTGAAAATTTTGTCCTACATTTTTCCCGGTTTGGAGGTCCGGATGTATGGCAACCCTAGGTATGTGTCATGTGGAAGCCACACCCCGACTCTGCCCCAGGCTGGCCATAATGGCCAGAATGCAACAGATAATTGGCAAAAGAAACAGCAAAAAATAAATGGAGACATCCAGTGGTTATAGTCATAGTAATCATTTGAAACACCTCCAATTGGCTACTACCCTACTTTGGTCTCTTACAATCATCCTAATCAGTTCACAACTCAAATCCCAAACCAAAAGTGAAAACATACTATTTTTCCACCCAAGGAACAGGTCTGACCCTCTTCCCCTCTCCACTGCCTCCTGCAGTAGCAGCCGTTCCCTTCTCCTTAACAGATAAGGATTTGGTGCTGATTGAAGATGGGCCTTTCAGAAACGCTTGCATTGCTGCTCTCTTCACCCTAGAAAGAAAATGAAAGGGATTAAAACCATGTTATTAATGTTCGGAAAACATTTTGAAAAATGCCATCCCCCTTAGTAGATTTGTGTCAGTTACAATCCTATTGACTCTCACCAACTAAAATGGATATCAAAAGAAATTATATACATTCAGATGTTTGACCTGCCATCCAAACAATTAGTGTGTGTTATCTGTTCCTCCTCTAAACCCTAATTTCCACTCGCTTAAATTTTTCCCCCACCTACAATCTTGTAAATCAGGAGTGGGCAGTACATCCCCCCCAAAGTGTAACTGCATTGCAACACCCAGCATTCTTCACCACTTACTATACAGTCTGATAGGACCTCCAGTAGAAGAACATCTGCAAACCTCACTTTGCCCACTTCTGTTGTATATGAACAGAAGACCAATTTATGTGGAGTTTGTTATCATGATGAATAAAAGTATGTTGTGCACCTTAAGTTTAAGAACTGCTAAGAATATATAAACTGACTTAAATGAAGTGGTCAACCATGAACTTGTACAAGAGAACAGAAAAAGACCTATAAACATGTTCTGCTTGTTGGCTTCCACTGCAGCTCCATTGCAATACTGTCTGAAAACTGCCAGTAGTCAAACTTTTTCTTCATAGAATCATAGAGTTGAAAGAGACCACAAGAGCCATCCAGTCCAACCCCATTCTGCCATGCAGGAACTCCCAATCAAAGCATCCCCATTGACAGATAGTCATCCAGCCTCCGTTTGAAGACCTCCAAGGAGGGAGACTCCACTACACTCTGAGGAAGGAGTATGTTCCACTGTCGAACAGCCCTTACTCTCAGGAAGTTCCTCCTAATGTTGAGGTGGAATCTCTTTGCCTGGAGCTTGCATCCATTGCTCCAGGTCCTAGTCTCTGGAGCAGCAGAAAACAAGCTTGCTCCCTCCTCAATATGACATCCCTTCAAGTATTTAAACAGAGCTATCATATCATCTGGCTAAACATCACTCAGTCGTTCCTCATAGGACATGGTTTCCAGACCCTTCACCATTTTTGTCGCCCTCCTTTGGACACACTCCAGTTTCTCAATGTCCTTTTTGAATTGTGGGGCCCAGAACTGGACACAATATTCTAGGTGGGGCCTGACCAGAGCAGAATACAGTGGCACTATTACTTCTCTTGATCTAGACACTATACTTCTATTGGTGCAGCCTAAAATTGCATTGGCCTTTGTAGCTGCCCTATTGCACTGTTGACTCATATTCAACTTGTGGTCTACTTGGACTCCCAGATCCCTTTCACATGTACTTTCATTCAGCCAAGTGTCCTGTCTGGAGTATTAGCTATTCCTCCTAATTTGGTGTCATCTGCAAATGTGATAAGTATGCTCCCAGTTCTGTCATCCAGGTCATTGATAAAGATGTTGAATAGCACTGGGCCG
>NW_024817750.1:1181-2063 GCF_019175285.1 Sceloporus undulatus | reverse complement strand
ACATTATAATTAAAATTTATCAGTTAAAATAAACAATAATAAAATATCCTGTGCCAATTGAAGTTTCTGGATTAAGTACAAGGATAGCCCCATGTAGAGTGCATTGCAGAAACCGAGTCAAGGTGTGTGTGTACCAGTTTCCAAGTCCCCCAGAAATAGCATCAGGGACAGGATGGCGCCCTGAGGGATGCTAGAAATAAGCGATGTCCTTTCATAACAGCGAGAACCCCCTCCCCCCCCACACACAATAGAATGTCAAAATTTCCAACATTACCGTTTAATACATCCGCGACTGCCAATTCATCGGACTCAAAATCGTCTGTAAAAATGTAAAAGACAGTATAAACATCTCTTAAAAGAAATTGGGAGCATTTCAAAATACCTGTCAGAAACTTCTCTATTCAGTTAGAATGAAAGATTCATCTTTTACAGCACGTTACTGAAGGGCTGACATCACTGAGTATGTTCATGACTATTAATTTAAATGGAATCTCATGTTTACCTTACATTACTCCGGTTTTGAGGTCCCTCCACTGGCTGCCTATCAGCTTCCGGGCCCAGTACAAGGTGTTGGTTATCACCTTTAAAGCCCTAAATGGCTTGGGTCCAAACTATCTTAGAGACCGCCTCCTCCCGTACAATCCTCCCCGCGCTCTCCGGTCCTCTGGGAGGAACTTACTGCAGCCTCTAAAATCTAGGCTTGCGGCAACCTCCCAGAGGGCATTCTCTGTTGTCGCCCCCAAACTCTGGAACGACCTGCCGGATGAGATCCGTCAGATAACATCATTAGACAGCTTTAAAAAAGCGGTCAAGACGGATCTCTTCCGGCAAGCCTTTCCAGATTAACCATCCCGGCCCAGGTTCCCAGGTTCCCTGATTCCC
>NW_024817750.1:0-1081 GCF_019175285.1 Sceloporus undulatus | reverse complement strand
ATTATTATTATTATTATTATTATTATTATTATTATTATTACCTGCAACCTTTCCTAACATGGCAATAAGTTTCTCATCTGTTCTCACAGAACTTTTCATATCTGTTAAAACAAAAGGAATGTGTCAGTTTCTGAGTCTTGCAAAGTACATCCCAACAATAGGGTTCTTTCAGTCTGCTTTTAGGGCATATTTTGTTTTCCAACTGTTTTTTCAGTGTCCCCAATATTACCTTTTATGAAAGCTTTCACCATCAATTTTTTTTGACGAAGACCTGATGAAAAATAAATAAAAAGAGAAGTGTAAATCTCTCTTGAAAAGAAAAAGGCAGAATTTCAGGGCACTTGGCAGAAATGTATCTATTCAATTAAAATGAGAGATTTAGGTCTTTTCTGATCGGTTATAAAGGCTGGGAAGATCACTGGCCCTTCCACTGAATCAAGATCTTAGGTTTACCTTCTATCCTCTTCAGGTTACTTCGTAATGGATCTCCATTTCTTCTACCCTTCGTGAGCCCTGTAAAAATGAAAGAGTAAATTGTCCGAGTTGTTCAAAGTACAGTTCCCCACCATATCCAAGAGTAAGGAGGAAGGAAGAGAGAGGGTAAGAGGAGGAGAATCCTGCCTTCTCGTGCCATGTGACTGTTATCTCTTCTATTTCTGAAACAGAAGAGATTATCACACGAGGAGGACTGGGCACTTGTGCTATTGGGAGATATTGTCAGGCTTTCCTCATCAATGGCAAGGTGTGTTTCAGAACTGAGTGAAGGATACACTAGCAATGAGATGAAAGACAATATCATGCAGTAAAATACTACCCAATAATGTTACTACCTTGCTCTAGTCCTGCAATAGAAGCCTTGTATGATATTGTCCTAAGACGTTCTCATGTACTATTACTGTATAAAAAACTGTATTAAAAAGCAAAACATATTTCTGGTAAATTAAATGAAATCACATTAATTTGAAGGTTTTCACAGCCGATGACCATAGTTTCCTGAGTGTTTTTCAGGCTATATGGCCATGTTCTGGAAGAGATTTTCCTAAAGTTTCATCTGCATCTGTGGCTGGCACCTTCAGAGAGT
>NW_024817749.1:0-2063 GCF_019175285.1 Sceloporus undulatus | reverse complement strand
TTTTTCCACATCTCTCCTCTGTTTTCATCCCCCACGTTTGACCAAGATTCCTCAAAAAATATTAGCTTGCTTGGGTGAGTTACCCCATTGGCCTATAGAAAACAAATGGGTTTCCCTATTATTCTATGGAGAAAAACAAAATCAGAAGCTTCTCGTTGTCAAGGCACCAAGCAAACACAGGTTTGCAAGTTTAATTTTCTGGGGATGATATTGCCATTTTGCTAGTGCTATAAATGAAGGTGTGCTATTAGGAAAAAAATGTGGCATAATACTTTTTGCCTGGTTGCATCTGGGACTCGCATCTTGGGAACAATGCAAAAAAAAGCACCTGCATACACACTTCCCAAATGTGTGTGCGCAGAATCACATCAAAGGAAAGATTTCTTTTGAGTCTACTGAAAATGTGAATGGCACATTTTAAAATTCAGCCAATAAGATGGAAGTGAGGAAGATAGATCAAAAGAGAAGGAATACTGTTAATAGTGTCTTTGCTGCATTTGCACCTCACTCAGTTCTTATTTTACATGCTAATGTTTTAAGGAGACATTAGTATGTTTAATTTTAAAAAAACAATGGCAAGCAAACCCCTTTTCTGAGCCTAACTCCTTTGGGTGGCACCAGGCATCAAGAGGCCCAAGGAAACCAGAAGGTTTGGGGAAGGAGGGAAAAAAAATATCATTGAGGACTGAGCATTGTTGAATAACCATGGAATTCAAGAGTGGTTGGGAAGGAGGATGGAATGGTCTGTTTATGACTGATGGAAAAGTAAATAGTAGAAAAGTATTCAGTCCTTTTCCTATAGCTGAACTCACAACAGTGAGATCAGCCTCTGGGATCTCCTGGAAACTCCTAGGAGATAATGGAGGTGCCTGTTGCTATTTGTCCAGCTACCAGGATAGAGCTGGATGATTCACCACCACCACCCTCTTTCCATCGGTCAGTAAACAACTGCTGGGTGGTCTGCATAAGCTAAAAGGTGGGTTTGTGGGGTGTTGAGCAAGGGGAGCGGCCATAGCATATACTCCGCCATAATTTGACAGGGACAGTTCCAATTAAACCTCTGCTGCCACACCTTTTCAGTTAAACATCTGCTATCACATTTTCATCTGCTTTTAAAACATCCCAATTTCTCTCTTCTCCCTTTCTTCCACCTGTCCTCAGCTTATTCCAACTACTGCAAACTGAGTCCAAAGTTGAAAAGTAGTTTGTACTTATGCTTTGTCTACCTGGGTTATTTACTTTGAATTCCCCTGAGCTCTCTGCACCAAAACCTTGAATTGAATGTGGACTGTCTTTGCAAAGTTCACACTTAATTCAGGCTTTCCTCCCCTTAATGCAAGTTTTAAAACCTTACTTTTTATTCTGCTCACTCTGCAATGTTGATGGGTGGATTGCTTTCCATGCAGTCCCTGCAAGCTGCCGGGCACCACCACTGCAAGCATGAGTTGCTCTGTGGTCAGCATTGATAACATGCTTAGGCACCTCATTCTTGTAGGGCAGTTCAAGTTTCCTAAGGCTTCTGCCTTTGCTAAGGAAACAAAAGTATTTCAATATCAAAAATATCCAAGCTAGGCCTGTTAGGGTCTAGCTTTAAGTCAGCAGAGTAGTGTCCTTGTTTAACTATGCTTTTCTAAGAACTGAGACCTACTAAAAAAACAAAACAAAAAAAAACACAAGTATTGTATTTTCTGGTGTATAAGACTACTTTTTAACCCAGGAAAATCTTCTCAAAAATCAGGGGTCGTCTTATACACTGGGTGTCATCTTATAGGGCAGGTGCTGAAACCTCTGAGCCAGCATGGAGAATCTGCGGTTGCCATATATGGTGGGGGGAGTTCAAAAAGGCTGCATCCCCACCATATCGGCGACCGTATGAAAGCAGCAAGGGTGGCGCTGTACAAGTATGGTAGAATAAAATCTTGGAGACAGGGAGGGCTGGGCAGGCAGGGAGAGCTGCCCAATTCAAGCAGGCTTTGCATACAACAAGTTTTCCTGCTAAGTACCTGCATGTCATAAGCATTTGAATTAAAATTATCATATTGAAATCAAATCTGATTTTTTTT
>NW_024817748.1:0-2063 GCF_019175285.1 Sceloporus undulatus | reverse complement strand
AAAAATGATTTATCCATGAATAGTGTTTTTGATACTGTGAATAGTGTGTATATTATTTCATTTTGAGGAATTAAGCCCTCCAAGCCTCCTTTAAGACTACCTTAGCTATAATCTCTGATGGTCTTTTATAGACACCTTGTATGGTTTTCTGGGATGAGAAAGTATGTCAATAAAGGGTGTATCCACATTGCAGAATTAAAACAATTTGATACCACTTTAACTGCCATAACTCTATCCTACATAATTCTGGAATTTGTAGATGAGTGAGGAACCAGAGCTCTCTGACACATCAGACTGAATACCTCATGAAACTACAAATCACAGGATTCCACAGAATGGAGCCAGAACAGTTAAATATGTTTGAATCTGCTTTATGTCTGCAGTGTGGAAGAGCTGTAAAAATCACACTTTTCAAAACCACTAAGAGAATAAATATACTTTTGGAAATTTGCCCTATACTGTTGTTTGATCCGAATGATGCTGTCATATCTATGATAGGTTCCTCATATTCCTGCAACAAACTGAGAGCACAATATACTGTGGACAGAAAAAGACAAGAGATTCAAGAACAGCAACACCAAAATACTTACCTTCTGCATGAATGTAATCAACTGGGTCTAAATTTTAAATAAAAATCTACTCATCTTTCTTTTATTTCCAACCCTGGCTCCTTTTACTCCCTTGTGTTGGGTTTCCCATTTGTGCTTTCTAATTCTATGTTTGCCAAAATATTTTGCATGTGTTATGAAATTTTGAAATAAAATTAATTTTTAATAAAGCACAGAGTGGGATCCAGGCAGAATAAGCAGGGACAGATGTAATTCTTAGCAATTTGGATATTTCCCTGCCAAGTGAACAAAGCACAACTCAGCTCTGTACATGTCAATGAGGAATAAGCTCCAGCACAACACCTTCATGGCTGCAGCCCACAGCTCAGTACCATGCATAAGCTTCCCAGGATTTGGTCTGAACAGGAAATCAAATAAGCAACATAAGAAGATTGTGGCCCAGATGGGGAGAACTTAGTGGGCCTTATCTATCCCTTGGGTTAGAAAGTCTCTCTTTCTCTTGGAATTTGAAGAAATTTGTAAAAATCTAAACAGTCAAGCTTTGCAAACCCAGTAAGCCTTTTTCTAGGCTAGTGCACTAAAAATAACTGGAAGTCCAAGGGTGACAGCTGGGTGACTTCCAAGTTGGAAGTACAGTCAATGTTCTCCACGTTTATTGCAGAATTTAAAGAAGCTTCCCTACTTGAATCTTGTGCCATAAATATATTCTCTCTCATGTTCCCAAAAGTTCATTCTCTCTCTCTCTGTCTGTTCTCTCATGTGGGTTTGACCCTATGCATGGTTTATACAAAAGCAAGATCCACTGGGGTAATGTGTGTGTGTGTGTGTGTGTGTGTGTGTGGTTGTCTCCTTAAAAGAAAAGTAAACTGCGGTTTAACAGTATCCTTTATGTGGTTTGTTTTTGTTTTAGTAAGGAAACCTAGTTAAGAAACTCTACTGTTCCCTGAAGGTGAACTAAGCATGCAATATTTAAGACTGTAATTACTCCCTTTGCTTTTCTATGCTTTTGTTTGCTGTTTCCCCCAGGACATCAGTAACAAGGGTGTGTGGTGGAAATTCCTTGTTGAAATATAAAAACTATAGAAAGATGGAGTCACCTTTGTCAGCCAGAGAGATGGTTTTTGAAATAAAGGCTTGGAGTTTAGGAAAACTAGAGGAAAGGAATAGTGAGTGCATCTTGACCTAGATGGAAGCTGGCACCAGTAAGAAAGACATAACATAAACTACTGAGATAAGGATACATAGTTGACATTCAGAAGCAAGGTTAGGATGAATTCCACTGAATTCCTAAAGGAGGGGGTAAGGAGTGATGATGCAGTTTTAATGTATGCATGTAATTTCTGTTCTGATTGTAAGAATTCTGTATGTTTAAATTGTAATTAGCCAATCAGGTGTATTGAAGAAGCTTCTTTGTCTTGAATAATATAAAAAGAGCCATTTTGTCTTGTTGAATTCCACTGAGTTCATTGTTTTCCTTTGTCGACAACTGGAAAT
>NW_024817747.1:0-2063 GCF_019175285.1 Sceloporus undulatus | reverse complement strand
CAAATATTACTTTTTCCCAGGCTCTTCTTTGCTGGTCCACAAACCATTACCTACCTATCTGTGGTGAGTTTCCAGGAAGGAAAAAAACAGTTGAAGCCAGTGAGTTCATATGGTATCGAGCCCAGATACATTAGATTTCTTTTTTCTGGTGCCCCACATCAGGCAGTCTGAGAAGCACAGATATCAATCTTTCATTAAATTCTGTGCAGAGAAGTTGCACATAAAGAACCTTGTTGAGAAGCAGCTATAACAGCTATCTTAATTTGGAGAGCAGCTTCATGAAAATAGTTAATAGGTGGAGGCGTGTGTATTATTGATGAAGGCTATAGGGAAGGGCTTGGAAATCTGATTGGCGGCAACACTGCTTTCAGTTCAGTGCCAAGTTGAAATCATAGAATGATAGAGTCGGAATGTGGTTGTTTATCATAAGCCTTTGGAATCCAGTTGCTGTAGTTTGGTTCAGGCTTGCTGGCTTGTGGGTTTTGCTTTATCCTACTTAATCTTGTTGGTTTGTTCTAATCAAGGTGTTGTTATTGTCCATACCCCACTATGAGACCTCCAGATACAGTAAGTGGTGGGATATATACAAATAAATAGTAGTTCCTCTACAGAAGACCCCTGAATCTGCTGCTAAAAGATCAAGTGGTGGGTGATAGGTTAGGCTCAGAGTTTAGTAAAGTTTTTTTTAAAGGCATACCTCAGTTAACAAAGCCTCTGACAAAGAAGCTCCTTTTTAGAATGACTTTTTGTGTCTGCCCAGGCCCCTTCACATTTTCCTCCTTGTCTTCTGTCCACCTAGGAAGAAAGCCTTTGTCAGAGGATTTTTAAAGAAAAAGCCAGATCAGCACTAGAAGGATGGTGAAGAATGGCAGAAGAAACATAGATTTTTGTGCCAGATTGAAGAAATGTACCTGCAAAAATAATAAAGCGTGTACTGGGAAAAAGTGGGATTCTACTCTTATCCATCCTGCTGTCGCTGTTTCTGCCTGCCTACAAAAGGCAAGGTAAACAGTTGCTGCCTCCAGTGTATCTTACTCTGCACATATGAACTGCAAACCGGAGAGAATGGGGGGAAGCAAATACGCCAGATATCTCACTGGATATCTCCACAATGCTAAAAAGTCATAGATCTCTAATTTGGCCACCAAAATAGAAATCATAAGAAAAAGTAGAAAGGGAAACAACAAAACATCCCAAGATACATTTTGGAAGAATAATTCAAGTGGTTTCTTGAAGGTTGAAAATGTTTTTCCTTATGCAAGATTGACCTGACCAGGTTGTTTCTTTTCAGATGGGAACGTTGTAAGTTCTTGATAAAAAGTTAGCAAAAAACATATTGAACTGCTTTTCTTATTTGTGAAACTATCCCTATTTTTTCATGCTGTTTCTGCCTCTGGTACCAAATTTTCTGTTAAAGTGGTAATGCCTGTTTAATTAACTGAAGTGTGCCTGTACAGTTCTCAAAAACGATGTGACATAGTAGTGTGAGTGTTGGACTATGACTCTTGAGACCAGGGTTCAGTTTCCATCTTGTACATGAAACTCACTGTATGATGTGGGGCAAGTCACATGCTCTCAGCTTCAGGGGAAGGCAATGGCACACCTCTTATGAACAAATCCTGCCAAGAAAACCAAAGTTTCACCTTTGGGTTGCCTTAAATCGAGAATGACTTGAAGGCACACAACAACAAACATTGTCCAAAAAGTAACTTTTCCAGGTACTACCACCAAACCTCCCAAAGCAGCTGCTAGTCAAAACTGATAGAGCTGAACTAAACAGACCAACAGATTTTAAAAAGTTAATTTATAACTTTTTTTAAAGATAAGCGTTAAAGAACAAAAACCAATTAAGACATAAAAATTAGTTTTCTATCATGTCACAGTTTTCTATTGAAAGTATTTTGTATTAAAATGGATTGCCTCAACCTGCGAAGTCCAAAAGACTTGATTGACCATCTTCCTTATCATTCTAAAACATCGTTCTAAAATGTATGTGCCTTCATGCTGACTTATGGTGACCCCATGTATTCCATAGGGTTTTCTTAAGTAATGAATACTCAGAG
>NW_024817746.1:0-2063 GCF_019175285.1 Sceloporus undulatus | reverse complement strand
TGGTCTGGAAACCATGCTCTCTGAGGAATGACTTAGGGAGCTGGGTATGTTTAGCTTGGAGAAGAGAAGGTTAAGAGTGGATATGACAGCCCTGTTCAAGTATTTGAAGAGATGTCATATTCAGGATGGAGCAGGCTTGCTTTCTACTACTCCAGAGAAAATGACATGGAACAATGGATGCAAGCCACAGGGACAAGAGATTCCACTTAAACTTCCTCACAGTAAGAGCTCTTCAACAGTGGAATATACTCCTTCAGAGTTTGGTGGAGTCTTCTTTGGAGGTTTTTAAACCGAGGCTGGATAGCCATCTCTTGGGGATGCTTTGAATGTCTATTCCTGCATGGCAGAATATTGAACTGGATGGTCCTTGTGATCTGTTTCAACTCTTTGATTCTATCATTCTAAAGTGGAATCATAGCGCTCTGACAGTGAATTATGAAAGGGCCCTCAATCTTAACAGGAAATGCAATGGATTCAGGTTCCTTACCCACAGAGGCCACATTCTGATAATTCTCCATCATCACAGAACTGTACATCAGTTTCTGCTTTTTTGTCAACAGTTTCCATTCCTCCTCGGTGAAATATACCGCCACATCCGCAAAGGTCACCTGCAACAGAAAATAGCCCTTGTCCAGAGAGTGACTAAACAAAAAGGGAGGAAAGCACATGGTGCATCCAAATATTATTTCAACACTTCAGAATTCAGTCTAGGAAATAAACTTTAAATTCTGCAAGCAAGAAAAAGCTACAGCCTTTGAGATCTAGTTTGACTCGAATTCTTTCAATATAATATAAAATATGATAAACAATATAAATTAGGCCATTTCTGGAATATTATTGATTGATTAAGATACTGACTATCTCAACATGTATAGTACATTTAGTCATCAATTAATCATTTAGCCATATCTTACCTAATTTCAGAGGCAAATTTCCTTTTTAAAAAACAGTTCTGGGGAGTACTCTGGGCTTGAGGGCCACTGGGACCACCCTCAATTTAAGTCCAGACATAGTCTTCCATATCCTCCAGCATTTCACAGATTGGGAAAGGAAGACACATGTGGACAAGCAACACCAGAAGGCGGTCCAGATGGCCAAAGTTGTTAATTACAGTATAATGATCACACAAGCGAGGAAGGGTACAGAAGTTTGTTTTTGCTCCGACTGTTGGCAAGGGAAAGACCCTGCCCCCTTTCCTCCTCCCCTCTCCCCTCTTTTGAGTTGATGGGACACACACTCTTTTGAACTTGGAGCACATTTTGCAGCAACTGAACTGACCTGAGGAGAAGGGAGATAGTGGGAGGAGGAGAGAGAAATAGGACATTTTCAAAGCCCTTTCAAAAAATGAAGTGATAGAGGATTAACCAGGACTCTCTCTGCCAAACTGGGTCAGTATGTTCTCTGCTTGCTTTCATGAGCTGGCTCAGACACAGATGAAACTAAAAGTCAGGATGGCAACTTACCAAAGAGTTGTTGTACCTCTGAAGCCTCTTTCTGTTGGAGCCCAGCTCTCTCTGCTTGGCCTTTGTGTTGGCCATCATGTGGGAAGGGGGATCCTGGTGGCCCTGCACTTCGGTCACTTCCAACAAAAGTCACTCCAAAGCCGTGTACAAGATGTCCAAGATGAAGTTCCTGAGAAAAGAGACAAGGGTTAGGCTTGGTTTGGCTAGAAACCCTGCAGCACTCAAAGTCACTGTATCATCATGACTTCTCTTTCACACAGATGATGAGTGGGAGGACCTGCTTTATGTCCCAGGTGGAGAAGCTGTAGCTCCTGGGCTGCATAAGATCTACATAACCTTAGAGATCTGATCCATGGTCTCCCCTCATCATGGCCCCCTCCCCATTTAGACACTAGTCAAAATAATTATTTCATTTTTGTAGATGATACTATTTTTCTAAGCGTAACTGCTGTTTTTGTTATGTCAGTCATAGCAGGAGCATGAAGTATGCGCCTCCTCCCTCTGCTTGCTAAAGCCACATAGAAATTGAGGCATGTACACTTGTGTGCATTGTTTCTGAATGGATCTATTGTCAAAATGACAATTTCTTCACTTTTCCTT
>NW_024817745.1:0-2063 GCF_019175285.1 Sceloporus undulatus | reverse complement strand
CCATGCCATCTGACATCATCTGGCCTCGGAGGGAGTGAAAAGGCAGGTTCTACTCCATCAGGGCTAGCCAGAGCAAGAAGAAGGGCCCTCCCTCAAGTCCATCTGCCATGGTCCAGACCTCAGAGGGAAATAAGAATCACTGGACTTGATCCCCCTCACCACCACCATTCCCTTCTCCTTTTGTGTCATGTCTTTTTAGATTGTTAGCCTGAGGGGAGGGAACCATCTGAATAACTATCTGTAAGCTGAAGAGTGGGGTATAAATACTGTAAATAAATAAATAAATAAATAAATATGTGATTCATAAACTAAATCATAGCACAAATAGGAATCATTGATGTGAAATCCCACTGGGGATGTTAAAACATTATTCACAATAGAATATTTTTTATTGTCATCCTCAACAGAAAGGTTATTCAAGTGTTTCAACAGGTATCACACTGAAAATAATGCCAACCAGTGGGAGGCTTTTTTTTTATTATTTTCATACACGAGAAAGAATGACAATGCTTTTTTGTTCATTTCAGATTTTCATTACTTTCACAAAACATATTTTTCATAAATGTTTGTGAAATCTTCAAATGCCAAATACAAAAATAACTGCATTGCAAAATGTAGAAAAAATTCTGATAATCTTGCATTGTAACCCCAAAATATCTCAATTGTTTTATTTCATGTTACATGCACAAATCATACTAATGTTAGCTTACATTTTGATTGAATTAATGTATATGCATTCTTGAGTGCATCAGGGAAAGAAACCACTGAAAAATGAGACAGACATATGCCATTTCTTAAATAATTGTAGAAATATTCCAAGTTAAACTTAGAGCAGATAGAACATATTGCAGACGGAGCAGAATATGTGTATGAGGAAAGCCACAGGTCAATATAGCTTTCCGATCAGAGACAAACTACTGATTCCTAGTTAAATCTATTATCTGAAATGTCTCTAGGGTGACAAAGGCCCTGTTCACACCAACCTGAAAGGCTGGCCTGGGGGCAGAGTCAGGGAGTTGTGTCCAGATGACACATGCCCTGATTCTGCCCCTCCAGGGTGCCCTGACGTGGCAAGCTGCTCCACATGGCAAGTGGCATCATGGCACTCTGCTGGCGCTGCGTCCATATGATACAGCCAGAGCAATGCAGCTATGGCACCCTTTCAAGGGTGCAAAAAGGAGCCCTGTTTTGCGGCTCATTTTGTACCCTCAAAAGGCCAGATCAGGGCTGCAGCATGAGGTTGTCACAACCCCAATCCGACTGAAGATGGGATGGTGTCCCGCCGCCCCTTAGAAGCTGTTTGTAATGTACCAAAGCCTATTCTTTGGCCATGTGACCATCTTTGTAGGGGTTTTTCACTCTAAACAAGGAAAGAAAAGTTTATTGACATGACTCACAATGATGTTTTTGGCTTCTTCAGAACACATATGGCAACAGATTACTTTTCCATGTCTTGGATTACGAGTAACTAGTCGATTAAGTCCACATGTGTGCTGGGAAGGAGATATTTCCCAATGTGATTCTGATATGACTTATTGGAAGATAGGCCAAACTGGGCCAAAGTAACACCTTTTAAACAAAATAGAGGAAAGCAAATGTGCACAACTAGGGTCATTTAGTGGAAGTGGAATTCCTTTGATGTACACACAGGGAAGCAAAAGAAAGAAGTAAAGACTTCCATGAAGAAGAAATGCTACTGAGAAAAATACAGAGCTAAATTCTATTGTTGACATGGGTTGGGGAGAGCTATTGAAACAACTGGATTTACAGTTAGCCCTCCCTATACACAGATTCTGCATCCACTGTCCATGGCTTGAGAATATATATAATTAAAAAGATATATTTTTAAAAAAATCCAAAAAGCAAATCTGAACCTGGAATCAAACCCCAGAAAATGCCAATGGCCCACTGTAACTATATGTTGGATCAACATTCAACAAATGACTCAGTAGATCCACTCTAGTTTGGGACTAATGAACAAGATTCCAGCCATAGCAAACAGCAGTGAAACAGTGGAC
This sequence comes from Sceloporus undulatus, assembly GCF_019175285.1. NCBI lineage: Eukaryota > Metazoa > Chordata > Lepidosauria > Squamata > Phrynosomatidae > Sceloporus > Sceloporus undulatus. The sequence goes on along the minus strand of NW_024817745.1, from coordinate 45 downwards.
TGTGATAAGCTTCCAAGAAGTGGGGGAGAAAAGGATAGGAGTTGT
>NW_024817744.1:0-2063 GCF_019175285.1 Sceloporus undulatus | reverse complement strand
ACCATTTTCCTTTAATCCTTTAATTATAGCTTTATTTGCTTAGTCTTAGACTACAGGACACTGTGGCATTTTAAAAATAGTCTGCTAGCCACAGAATTTGATTGGTTTTTCACCTTTTCATGCCATATTTTCACCAAGGAGTTCAAAGCGATGCTTTGCCCTCCACCTTCAACCAGCCAAGGGCTGTTAAGTTGCCAAACACTGAAGCCCATGGCAACCTAGCTAGTTTCAGAGCTGAATGGGGATCTAAACAGGGACAGAGTTTTCCATTCTCCTTTCTCTCATGCAGAGACTCCCAAAATGGCATTTTTAAAATGGTACTTAGAACTTCTGTGACTAACATTTTCATTTTGTAACAATTTTTCTCCTGGATGATTTTCAACAACTTTGTCTAATGAAGAATTCAGGGGAGCTTTGAAAGCCAGCTACATGTACAATGTGCATTTGGGTTGGCCAAATAAAGTTATCATTAGCTGCATACAGACAGGCCAAAATAAAGCTGTTTCTAGTCACTTTGGAGTAAAAGATGCATGCGTCCGAAGAGTCCAGAAGCTGCACCAAAGCTGCACTCCAGACCTTAGGACTGGAGCGTGCCTTTGGCACGGCTTCTGGCCTCTTAGGAAGCATGCATCTTTAAACATCATACCTCCAAAGTGAGCCGAAGCAGCTTTATTTTGGCCTGTTTGCACGGGGCCATTGTTTTGAAAGTTATTGTATTAGAACAGAATCTTTACTATAGTCACAGTTCAGCACAGTATTTTGGTGTAGGGCCTACATGGCAACCCGATTATTTTTCATGAACCATTTGTAAGTCACCTTGGATGCCTTCACTGAATTGAGACACGGAGTTTTTAAGTAAGGGTTCGTATAATAATGAAGTGCCGGTCCCTTTTAGGTTTGTAAGGCCCCACCTCTGTCAGCTAAATACTAATCTGAAATTGCCTTCTTTTTATGATTTTACAGGTAATTTTGCCTTGGTTTACTTTGTTATGTTTTTTAAATGTTGAGATGTTTGTAATCGTATTGTAATCAGCTATCATATACTGGCCTATTACCATAATAAAACATTTACTTACTTACTAGGAGACAGATAAATCAAATAATTATTTCAAGGTGTGGGTGGTTTCAGGGTTGGACTAGGATGCTGGTGGCCAGAATTCAAATCCAGTTTGGCCATGGAAACCCACTGGGTTCCTCTCAGCCTGAGAGGATGGCCGTGCCAAACCCAGTCTGAACAAATCTTGTCAAGAAAACCCCATGATACCTTTGCCGTAGGGTTGCCATAAGTCCGAAACATTTTGAAGGCACACAACAACAATAACAAACAAGGTGACACATAAATAAAATAATTAATTCAGTAGGCATGTGTGTAGAAACCACTGTTTCTGAACTCTCCAGGTGCCTGTTCCCAGGAGAAGTAAACCTAAGCTTGCAGCTGAGACGCACCATCCTAACCCCAGACAGAGCCAGATAGAGCCAGATAGAGCCAGACAGAGTCAGATAGAGCCAGACAGAGCCAGAAAGAGCCAGACAGAGCCAGACAGAGCCAGACAGATTCTTGAAATGCCACTACAAGGTTAATAACGGCCTTCCAGTAAACCAGAATGTGTTGGAATGGTCCAGAGGTGTAATAAGAGAATTTCAAACTAAGCAGAAACTTAAGAAGAAATATCATAAAGTATTTAGGACCGAGGGGTCAGTGATGGACATTGAGGATTGGGCCAGAACCAAGGCCCCTCAAGCCTCAGTGGTCATGGGGGGCTTGAGGCAGTGTGAGCAGGACCCAGTCAGGAGAGACCCCAGAGCAATGCTGAGAGTGATGGAGGATTTCTGTAGGGACTTATACGCAGGGGAAGAAATAGGAAAGGAGAGGCCCCTCAAGCCTCAGTGGTCATGGGGGGCTTGAGGCAGTGTGAGCAGGACCCAGTCAGGAGAGACCCCAGAGCAATGCTGAGAGTGATGGAGGATTTCTGTAGGGACTTATACGCAGGGGAAGAAATAGGAAAGGAGAAAATCAAGGCTTTCTTGAATCACGTGCCCCAAAATATCCTAGAGAAGATGTA
>NW_024817743.1:0-1248 GCF_019175285.1 Sceloporus undulatus | reverse complement strand
CTCTATCTGGCTTTATCTGGGGTTAGAGTTAGGGTTAGGGTTAGGTTTAGGTTTAGGGTTAGTGGTAGGGTCACGGTTTAGGGTTTAGGGTTAGGGTTAAGGTTTCGGGTTAGGGTTTAGGGATAGGGTTAGGGTTAAGGTTTAGGTTTAGGGGTTAGGGGTTAGGGTTTATGCATGTGTACAGGAGCAGAGAGACAGCAGATGCTTTTAAAAAGAAAGAAGTTTATTTTAAAGAAATAGCATAAAATAGAAAGGTATCACTCATGCCAGGCCTCCTTGCCATGCAGGTCAGAAAACACAGTTACAAAGTTTGGGTTAGGGTTAGGGTTAGGGTTTGGGTTTAGAGTTTAGGATTAGGGGTAAGGTTATGGTTTCGGGTTTCGGGTTAGGGTTTCGGGTTAGGGTTAGAATTTAGGGTTACGATTAGTGTTAGGGTTAGAGGGTTAGGGTTAGGATTTAGGGTTAGGGTTATGATTAGGGTTAGGTTATGGTTTAGTTAGCACTAGGGTTAGGTTTTATTTAGGTTTAAGGTTAGGGTTAGGGTTTAGTTGAGGTTAAGATTTGGCTATAGGGTTAAGGTTAGGGTTAGGGTTGGGGTTAGGGTTAGGATTAGGGTTAGGGTTTACGGTTACGGTTTAGGGTTGGGGTTAGGGTTAGGATTAGGGTTAGGGTTAGTGTTTTGTCCCAAGAGCAATGCTATGGACTTTGGGTGTAGTAAGGCCTCTGGCTCTCGGGAACACAGCCAGAACAAAAGACTTGTTCACAAATTTCTAAAGTTTCAAAAGCTTTACTACTTATAAACACAAATAACACAAAACTGATTTTTTCTTAATAGTCCTTCCTAAATACCTTGCTCCCTTCTTGATGTAGTCAATCTTTTTTTGAGGACTATCTTTCTTAATTTGTGGACTTATCTCTTTTTCAAAGGAAAATACTCTCTCCAGGTCTGACTTGGCTGAAATCTCACTACACACTGAAACTTAGCTAGAGGGAGACAGTAAGAGACCCTGAGATTTCCCACATTCCTGGTCTTTCTTAAAACTGTAGATCTCTATTTTCCCTTCTAAACTAATACAGTGGTGCCTCGGGTTACGAAATTAATTCGTTCCGTGGCACCGTTCGTAACCCGAAAAGCCTTCGTAAGCCGAATTGCCATAGGCGCTAATGGGGAAAAGCCGCGATTCCGTGTGAAAAAGCCGAAAAAAGCACCAAAAGTTTTTTCGTAACCCGAAAAAACATTCGTAACCC
>NW_024817742.1:1260-2063 GCF_019175285.1 Sceloporus undulatus | reverse complement strand
TTCTCTCCTGAGGCTCCAGAGTCAGAAGGAGGCCAGGCTCCTTGGGCCAAAAGGAAGAAGGAAGTGTGTCTCTTTGTGTCTCTTTTCTGAGAGGGTTTTCTTATTACACAGCTCTGCTCATTCTGGGGAACATGGGTTTAAAAGGGATCAGAAATGGGGAGGAGAGTTTTCATACAAGTCTTCTTCTTCACAAACATTGGGCTTTGGCTTCTAAGGGGAGGCTAGTCCCCCAAACAAGGCCAAAAGTGGTTCCTTTCTGAGGTTTTAAAACTTTCCACAGTTTCCTTATTAGTAGATTTTCAGGAAAGAAGGAAGGAGGCAGACAGACCCAAATAAGTCATATTACCAAGAATGAATCAAACAAGAACAACAAGAATAAAGATTAGAGACTAAAACAAACAAGACTAAAACCATTTTTAACCAGATAATAATTTGACTTTTACAACAGAGCTAGGCTGTATCTCAACTACAGAAATAATCCAGTTCGAAACCGCTTTAACTCTCCTGGCTCTATCCTGTGGAATCCTGGGATTTGTAGTTTGTTGTGGCATGAGAGCTCTCTGGCAGAGAAGGCTAAATGTCCCAAAGGTAAAATCCCAGGATTCCACAGCACTGAGAGGTTAAAGCAGTGCCAAAGTGCCTTATTTCTATAGTGTGGATGCAGCCTTCTTGGGAAAGGAGCTGATGTTGGGGGAAAGCACTGGGGAACTCTGAAGGTTTCAGCAGATTATTTATTTATTTGTTTATTAATGATGCGCTCATTTCACATCTAGCTACAGGGACATAACCAGGGCCCTCTCCAA
>NW_024817742.1:0-1160 GCF_019175285.1 Sceloporus undulatus | reverse complement strand
GCTGATGTTGGGGGAAAGCACTGGGGAACTCTGAAGGTTTCAGCAGATTATTTATTTATTTGTTTGTTTATTAATGATGCACTCATTTCACATCTAGCTACAGGGACATAACCAGGGCCCTCTCCAATTCCCCATCTCTGATCCCCCACCAGTCTAAGAAGCCATGGAGTATCTGTTGTGTAGGGAGCTGCAATGAGTCTATGCTAGGTCCAGGGGGCTTTGTTTGGTGCAGAGGGAGGAAGGGGATGCCAATCTCTGCATCAGCCGAAAGGAGGCATGTGTCACCTGCATATGTTACCAGCAGGATGCTGTTCTCTGTGTCTTTGAGTGCTGCAGGGTTTCTTGCCAAGCCAATCCTAACCCTGGTCCCTTTTCTCAGGAACTTCATCTTGGACCCCTTGTACAAGGCTTTGGGGCTTCTCTTGCTGGAAGTGACCAAGTGCAGAGCCACCAGGACTCCCTGCCCATCTGATGGCCAACACAGAGGCCAAGCGAAGGGACTTGGGCTCCAACAGAAAGAGAATGCCCAGGAACAACAGCTCTTTGGTAAGTTGCCAACCTGACTATTCGTTTCATCTGTGTTTGGGCCGACTCATGAAAGCAAGCGGAGAACACACTGCCCCAGTTTGGCAGAGAGAGTCCTGGTTAATCCTCTATCACCTCATTTTTTCAGGGGCTTTGAAAATGTCTTATTTCACGCTCCTCCTCTCACTCCTCTCACTTTCCCCCTTCTCCTCAGGTCAGATCAGTTGCTGCAAAATGTGTTCCAAGTTCAAAACAAGCTCAAAAGAAGGGATCGGGGAGGAGGGAAGGGGGCAAGGTTTTGTCCTTGCCAGGATTCGGAGGCAAAAGCCATCTTCCGTGCCCTTCCTCGCTTGTGTGATCTTTATCATTAACAACTTTGGCCATCTTGACCATCTTCTGGTGTCCACATCTGTCTTGATTTCCCCATCTGTGAAATGCTGGGAAATATGGAAGAATATCTAGACCTAAATTGAGGGTGGGCCCAGTGGCCCTCAAGCCCAGAGTACTCCCCAGAACTTCTTTTTAAAAATGAAATTTGCCTCTGAAATTAGGTGAGATATGACTAAATGAACTATAATTCATTGGTGAATATATCTAATATACATGTTGGAATAGTCAATATGTTAATCAATCAA
>NW_024817741.1:0-2063 GCF_019175285.1 Sceloporus undulatus | reverse complement strand
AGCTTCCAAGATCAGATGGAATCTGGGGCCTAGGGTATTAAGGCCCCCAAAATTATTATATCTACAGCTTTTAAAAAGTTCATCTTTTCCCAGTCATAATCACTTGCAAAAACTGGGATTTGTAGTTTTGTGGGATATTTAGCTTTCTCTGTCAGAGAGCTCTAGTGCCACAACAAACTACAATTCCCCAAATTCCATAGCATTCAGTCATGACTGTTAAAGTGGCATCAACCTGGATTATTTCTGCAGTGCAGATGCAACCTCAGTTCTGCACCAGCATGGGAGCTTCTGCAAAGCTGCTTCCTCTCACTCTTATGGTGTAACCTGAGATGGCTCAGACTGGGAAGGAATTTCCAGGGATACTAACGCTCAGAAAACTACATAAACAGATATTTGCAGAGGGAGTTATAGTTTCATGTAGCTTCATGTAACACAGTTTGTGTTATTGAGAAGCGAATCATGCTGCGAGAGAAAGAAGATGGCGGGGTAAAGAATTTATCATACTAGCAAGATCCCGTGGGAAAATGGGATTTCAACAAGAATTAGATTAGAGAAAACGTGGAAATGCCTGAAGTTTATCACACGACATCACTATTAACATGAAATAATGTGACGTTAAACTGAAGTTAACTGGAGAAAAATGGCAGATTTTTACTTTCAGGAAATTCCGAAAGTAAAAAGGTGGCATTTTTTCCGCTTTAACTTCTATTTAATTTTGCAATTCGGTGTGATAAACTTCCTGAATTTGTGGGTTCTGTTTAAATTCGAATTTAATTTAACTCTCGTTTAAATCCCGTTTTCCTGTGGGATCTCACTAGTTGATAAAGCTCTAAGAGAAAATTGTTGCGACAAGAACTGTGTGAACTTTCCCCCAACTCATTAAATCAAACCTCTGTAAGTTAAACAGCAAGTTTCTTGTGAGTTTTTCGGGCTATGTGGCCATGTTCTAGGAGAGTTTCTTCCTGACGTTTCGCCAGCATCTGTGGCTGGCATCTTCAGAGAATGCTTGCCTGGAATGGAGATGGGTGTGTGTGTGTGTGTGTGTATACTGTGTGACTTGGGAAAGCAGGAGTGATTTGCAAGTGTATTGTTCTGTTGCTAATGGCAGGCCTCAGGGTGGGAGGATATGCAAAAGAGGATTAGTGTCTACTTGATTAGTGCTCATTGTCCGCTGGGAAACCCCTGACCCTGGGAGAGTTCTCATTTGCATTTGTTGAGTCTTGATCTTGCTATTTTTCAGGACTGGTAGCCAAACAAATGACCCAACAAATGCAAATGAGAAATCTCCCAGGGTCAGGGTTTCCCAGCAGCAGACTATGAGCACTAATCAAGCAGACATTAATCCTCCTTTGCAGGCCCTCCCACCCTGAGGCCTGCCATTAGCAACAGCAGAACAATCCACATGCAAATCATTCCTGCCTTTCCAGGTCACACAATATATATACCCAACTCCTTTCCAGGCCAGCATTTTCTGAAGATGCCAGCCACAGATGCTGGCGAAATGTCAGGAATAAACTCTCCAAGAACATGGCCACGTAGCCCGAAAAACCCACAAAAAACTATGGATGCTGGCCATGAAAGCCTTCGACTTCACATTAAACAGCAAGGCTTTATTTCTGAAGTTGCAGAGATGTTATCAGGAAATCATTTTGGACAGAACTGGATACTACCACCCCCGACATAGAGCATAAAAAGGTCTCTTACACTTCCTCATAAATTTGGCAGGCTAAGGCTGATATTGATGTTCCCGTAACATTAAAGCCACTTTCAATTTATCAATGTTTTCCCACCTTCACTCACTGTTAGAAAGATAAAAGATTACAGCAGAAAAATTCCTCCTACCTGCAGCTGGCATTCCAACCGTCTTGGTATTTTCCAGTGACAACCAACTTTTCCTGTTCATACTGAACAATTTCACTAACCAAATACTAAGCATATAATCAAACAATATACTATACAGTTGGCCCTATGTATCAATGGATTCTTTATCCACAGATTCAAACATCCATAGGTTGAAAAATATTACCCCAAAAATACATATTTCAAAAGCAAACCTTAATTTT
>NW_024817740.1:0-2063 GCF_019175285.1 Sceloporus undulatus | reverse complement strand
ACACTTCCTAATCTTATTAGCACTGTTGTATGTCATTTATTGAAGCTACACTTTAATTTCTAAATTACGAGTCACTGGTTATTCTAAATATCTTCCAGGTTTCATTATTTCCATGAAAAGGCTTCTGAAAAGGAAAGTGGAATGATCTCTAATTATTGTAAGGAATGGATTCGTATGTTTGCATCCCGTGGCTACAATGGCAGGTTCACAAGGTGCCAGCCGGAACAATTCTGTCTATATGCTAGAGTTCTGCTAGATATAGGTTTACTAAAAGCTTGAATTCTCTCATTGCACTCCCCCCACCCAGCCTGCTTACATTTTCTTTACAGCTACTTAATGCAACCTCCCACTGAGCCAGGAAATCAAACAGATATCTCCAGCATCTGTCTTTATGCCTGCCTCACTTGGCTAATCTTATTTATGTATTTATTAGAAATATTTCTATACAGCTTTGCATTTCTACAAATCCCAAAGTGGTTCACAACAATACTTTTCAAACAAAACCCAATGTAAAATACAATAATACAATGAGTGAGAGAATTCCAAGTGTCTTACGGCGAAGGGAAAGCCAAAGTGAAAAGATTCATACTGGTGATGAGAACTGCCTTAACACCTACAGATGTGTATGGGCAAGCGTATGTTGATGGCAGGACTCCATTTTTGCTGTGTAGCTTCCTATTGGTGTTACATGCAGCCACAAAAGTAACTTCTATCAGGGGTGAAACAACATTAGACACTTTTGTAGAAATGGATACCACTTTTTTGAACACATAAATAGATCCAGAGGCTTTCTTGGAATCCCACTCTTATAATGGAAATTCCAGAAAGATGTTTTATCTGTAGGAACAGCGACAGAGTAAGAATTGGTTCTAAATCAGTATATATGCAATGTCCAAGCTGCTGACCATTAGTTCTAAAACAACTTTCTGTCAACCTATTTCTTTTCATCAGGAACTCACACTGACATTTTAATGTTATTCCTATTTTTCACTCTTTTTACTATCTAATAAAGATAGATAAATATACATGAATAAATTAGATAAATATTATCTAATAAAGCAAAAATAAACACTCCACCAATGCATGCCATTGACCTGGTGCATATATCCACGAGTGTCTATTTATTTGTTTATTTATTTATTTATTTTCAATTCTGATTTATAATGAACGCACTGACTCCATCTAAAAAGCACCATGTTCAAGCAATGTGAACTGCCTATTCACAGATTCTGTTAGGGGGCTGTCAGGCCTAGAGCCAATAACCTTCTGGGACCATTGCTACTATTTTTGAAAAACATGTCCTTAATCATTGATCTTTATAAGAAATCATTACAAAATAAATTGAAGTAATCTCATAACACAAGGTAATCTCCCAATGTAACAAATTACAACACACTTCTGTGCATATTCAGTCAGAAATAAGTTCCAATGAATTCAAGAAAGCTTACTCCAAAGTTAATGCACACAGAATTACAGCCCATTTGCCTAGGAACCATCTCCACTGAGTACAGTAGGCTTACTTTTGAAAAGAGCACACATAGGATGTACTATAAAACAATTTAAATTAGTATGAAATATGCATAATTGGAATTCTTCTGGTATCCTGTCTCTACAAAACTGAGTTGGAGGAGCCATAGTATGTACAATTTTTGTTAGAAATTCTTAAAATGAAAATTCAATTTTGGTTCTTGTTTTGTTTTTAAAGATGATCTGGGGTTAGCCAGAAGGTCCCTTGTTGGTTTCTAGTAATCTGGGGGTGACATTTACAGCAGATGGAAGCCATTCAAATTAATTTGTGGTGAAATCAGTTTTCTAGACAGAGAGGACCTCTCATACACTGTGTATCGGATTTTATCATTTACCCTTTTTTTACAAACTATCACAAAAATCTGATGCCTGAGGCACTTGCCTCATTCTGCCCAGGTTCATGAGTGTCTGAGTTTAGTGGGGGAAACACCTCTGCAGATGCTTCAGTAGACAAAACTAACCACTAAGTCTACTGGTGCATATTCTTTTTAACCTTTGCATTTTTGTACTGGAAGTGCCAAAATCTGAGTCCTTTG
>NW_024817739.1:0-2063 GCF_019175285.1 Sceloporus undulatus | reverse complement strand
GGTTTCCCCAGGTGCTGTGAGAGAACAACAAAGTTGATCAAGGTCTCGGGATGGCTGCTGTCCTGTTAGACAAGGGGAAATACAAACGTCAGTCCTAGTCAGTCTATTTGCTCACCTAACCTAGCACTTCTGGGTCTTCTACAAAAAGTCTTTTCCTAGTGCCCCATTCCTGATCCTTGTTTACAGGATTAAACCTAGGACCCTTGGCCTGCAAATATGGGGCTCTATCACTAAACTGTGAGCCTTCTCCAAAAGCAAGATGCCAGTCCTCATAGAATCATAGAGTTGGAAGATACCCCAAAGGGCCATCCAGTCCAACCCCATTCTGCCACGGAAGAACTCACAATCAAAGCATCCCCGACAAATGGCCATCCAGCCTCTGCTTAAAGACATTCCTCATAATTCTGAAGGGGGAAAAACAACCCCAAAAAAACCAACTTAAGGAAGCTGCCCTTTGTAAAATGATTAAATTCTTTTAAATTGGAATTGTTGGACAACTGAACCCAAGACCTTTGGCACCCAAAACAGTTGCTCTGCCACTGAGCTACACTTCCGTAAATGAAGGAAGGCTCTAGTCCTCATGATTCTGAAAAAAAAAGGCACATGTAGAGATTAACAAAGGTAGCTGTCTTCTACTAGACAAGATCATTTGAGCAATCAGATTGCATAGAACACTTTTGGAGGATCTTTCAGCTGTTTTAGACCTCCAAAATGCCTTGTTCCAACAAAAAGTGACCATGAAGTCCTTCCAGGTCACTTCCTGTTGGAAAAGAGATCTAAAATAGCTCAGAAAGTGCAACAGGCATGGTGAAATTGCTCCCCCCGAGGGCTGTATTTGGGAGATGTTTGTATGTATGTACAGATGGATAGACAGATAGATATGTATATGTATGTATGTATGGAGGGGTGTGTAGATAGTGATGGGCCTTCTAGGCTCCCTGGAGGCCCAATGCAGCTCCCTAACCCTCAACAGGTATCCACTCTGGGGTGGGAAAAGGAAAGGGGCCAGGGACGAGATGCAACTCTTTAAACATTTTTCCAGCAAACAAAGTTGTTTAGTTCCAGGGGAATCTATTCAGAAGTAAGCCCTAAGCAATAATCTGGCATGAAAAGCACAGCACAACCTGGCTGCACACAACCATTTTCTGAGCACCATCATCTTCATCATCACCCAGTCCTAAGACTGGTAGTCAAGGAAGCTTACCCATTAAAAAGATTTAATACAGCACAACAATTTAAAACAACACAACTCTTAAGGCCCTTTCCTTAACGTACTTCAGTTCTAAAAGCCTGCCTGAATAAACACGTCTTTGCCAGCTGACAGAATGATAGGAAGGAGGGGGCCATTTAAGCCTCCCTAGGGAGGCTTAAAGGAGGGAGTTGCAAAGCATGGGGCAGCCCTGAGTCTTGGGAAAACTCACCTTGTCCAGGGCCTCTTGGAGCACACCTTCGGCATCATCCCACTTGCCCTGGGCCATATAGCAGGTGGCCTGTCCGTTCAACAGCAGAAGGGTGGGTGACCACTTCTCGGACATCTCCTGGAAGATGTAGTATGCGTCCTGCAGTTTTTCACCGCCCTGAAACAACCGACAGAAAAGGATGAATGCCTATACTGCAGCCATTCACTCAAAACCACAAGGTTGCGAGTTCAAGACCAGCAAAAGGGCCCAAGCTCGACTCAGGCTTGCATCCTTCCGAGGTCGCTAAAATGATTACCCAGACTGTTGGGGGCAAATTAGTTTACTTGCTAATTAGCTTACTTGCTGTTCACTGCTATGATCTTTGGAATAGCGGTATATAAATAAAACAAATTATTATTATGAAAGAATCAAAAGAGGGGAAACCACAGTGAACACTCAATGCTTTTTACAGTTTGGAAGCACACCAGGGGCAATTCAGGACCCTAAAGCTGGCAAGACTTACCCCTAGTGAGTCCAAGCCCTGTCTACCTTCAGTGCAGGATCTCCAGCTAAAGCATCCCTAGCAGAGAGCTGTCCAGTCTCTTTGGGAAGACCACCAGAGAAAGAGATCCCACCACCTTTCTGGGTCACTGGTCCCATTAC
>NW_024817738.1:0-2064 GCF_019175285.1 Sceloporus undulatus | reverse complement strand
CCATCCTGTAAGAAGACATGCAGAAATATAACTTGTTTTCATATTACTGTACCAGTGAACGTAAACATTCTTGAGACAAAGAGTAACTCTAGGATTCCATGTTGAAATCTGGGCACAAAGTTCACATTTTCAGGTTTTGCAGGGAATCTGTAGTCCAACATTTTGAGTTAGAATGAATATGATAGATCAAAATTAGGCTTTATTTTTATTATTTTTACCATACAGTTTATCTGTAAGTAACAACCATTACTGAGCCGCTGTGGGATTCAGATGCCTACCTGTGAGTGGCTAGGGTGGGAATTTGATTGTGGTGTTAAGACTGTTTTTGGACCTAATTCCAATATCGTGATCATGAATGGGAATGTATATCCTTGACTATTTTGTCCTCTCATATGAGAATGAATAATTAAAGCAGCTTTTCTCCCTTCTGTTGATGAAAATGTATTGTCCCCATATTCAAACATCCCAAAGTGACCAGTGGGGTGCCACAGCGTTCTGGGCCCAGTGCTGCAACATCTTTATCAATTACTTGGATGACAGAATAGGGGGCATACTTATCAAATTTGCAGATGACACCAATTTAGGAGGAGTAGCTAACACCCCAGAGGATAGGATTAAAATTCAAAATGACTTGAATAAACTGGAAAGCTGGGGGAAAGCTAACAAAATGATATTCAACACAGAGAAATGTAAGGTACTGCACTTAGGGCAGAAAATGAAATGCACAGATATAGGATGGGGGATACCTGGCTCAACAAGACTACGTGGGAAAGGGATCTAGGAGTCCAAGTAGACCACAAGTTGAACATGAGTCAACAGTGCAATGCGGCAGCTAAAAAGGCCAATGCAATTTTTGGGCCTGAACAGACATACCAAAATAAAGCTGCTTTGGGTCACTTTAGAGGTATGTTATTTAAATGATGCATGCATCCTAAGAGGCTGGAAGCCATGCCAAAGCCACACTCCAGTCCTAAGGACTGGAGTGCAGTTTTGGTGCAGCTTCTGGCTTTTTAAGATGTGTGTGTCATTTAAACAGCATACCTCCAAAGTGACCTGAAGCAGCTTTATTTTGGCCTGTCTGTCTGGGCCCTTTGACTGCATCAATAGAAGTATAGTATCTAGATCAAGGGAAGTGATAGTGCCAATCTGTTCTGCTTTGGTCAGGCCCCACTTGGAATATTGTGTCCAGTTCTGGGTACCACAATTCAAAAAGGATGTTGAGAAACTGGAGCGTGTCCAAAGGAGGGCGACTAAAATGGTGAAAGGTCTGGAAACCATGCCCTATGAGGAACGATTTAGGGAGCTGGGGATATTTAGCCTGGAGAAGAGAAGGTTAAGAGGTGATATGATAGCCCTGTTTAAATATTTGAAGAGATGTCATATTGAGGATGGAGCAAGCTTGTTTTCTGCTGCTCCAGAGACTAGGACCTGGAACAATGGATGCAAGCTCCAGGAAAAGAGATTCTACCTCAACATTAGGAGGAACTTCCTGACAGCAAAACTGTTCAACTGTGGAACAAACTACCTTGGAGAGTGGTAGAGTCTCCTTTCTTGGAGGTCTTTAAAAAGAAACTGGATGGCCATCTTTCAGGTATGCTTTGATTGATGATCCTGCATGGCAGGGGGTTGGTTGGATTGGATGACCCTTGTGGTCTCTTCCAATTCTATGTTTCTATTATTCTATGAAAGTTTTGTAGAAGTATTGGGGGAACATTTTTAATTAAAAAAACAGCCCCCCAAACTATTTTTCTACCAAAAACATTGCAGGAAACCAATGTTATCCATCTTCCATCCAGACCACTTTTGCATAAGTAGGCACCTGTATTTTGAACAGAATAATTCCTTCTTCAGTTTACTCCATGCATCTGAGGAAGTAGACCAGGGGTTGGCAACCTCCGGCCTGCGGGCCGGATGCGGCACGCGAAGGCCTTTGGTCCAGCCCCTGGCTGCTGCTGCTGCCGCTGCCGTCGCCACCAATTGCAACTTTTCGCCGCTCTGGGCGCTGCCATTTTTTTGCCCTTCCCCGAGGTCGCGCGAGACTTCGCCGCCATTTTGGGCAAAAAA
>NW_024817737.1:0-2064 GCF_019175285.1 Sceloporus undulatus | reverse complement strand
GAGTTGGAAGTCATGTAAGTGAAAACAAAGCAGTGTATATGAAATGAGAAACAGCACAAACAGCGCAAGCTGACAATTAAAGCTTAAATGTATGCTCTTCTTATATGCTTTCACATCACTTTAAACTTATTCAGAGGCCATCTTCTTCTAAGACATGACTTGCCAACTTGGTTTTCTACGATTTGTGCGGGATCATAAGTCCAACTACAGTGGCAACAGCAACCATGTCTAGGGTCCATAACGGCACCATCCCTATGACCAGCCCTGGTGTAAGAAGAATTCCATTGAGAGGAAAAGGAAGAGAAAGTCTCCATTCAACTGGGAACCATGTGCTGATCCATCTCTTGGATGTAATGGGAAAAGATCATCTAGCTCTGTGGCCTAAATAAATAAATAAATAGTCCTTAGCATTAATTTATATTTAGGACAACCCTTTGCCAGTGACCTAGTGGTTTTCTGATCTAAATCTGTTGTTTAGAGAGTGAGTATGCGGTTTACAGAGTTATTAAATTTATTACATTTAGGAAACATTCAATTTCCTAGATTGTAAAACAGCTGTAATTTGTATTCTTCTGTAATAAAATGTAAGATGGACATTTTCACTCATCTGCTCACTACCTTGTGCTTTTTTTGGGTTGCTCCTTGTATTTTAGGATGTTTATTTATTGACATCTTTATTTGGGGATCAGTAATAGGGAGATGCACACTGGGGTTAGGAGGAGTTCTGTTTTAGCTCTTTGCTGGACAGAATTTGTTTTGGGTCTCCGAGTTTTACATCAGGCTCTTTTCAAGCTCTGCTGCTCCAGAGACTAGAACATGGAACAATGGATGCAAGATATATTCTATGGGAAGCAGTTCAAGCAAAATCCCACCAGGAAGGTGCCCTAAATGTGTTTTACACCGCGTATAGGCCGGTGGGTGTTTTCGAGCGTTTACAAGTAATAAATAATAATAAAAATAAAATTTTTATTTTTATACCGCCCTTCCAAAGATCAGGGCGGTTAACAGCATAATAAAAACAATGTGAAACAACAAGATATACATTTAAAAATGAATACAACAACACAAAATAAAAACCCCGTTAGCTAGTCCTCTTGCCAATAAAAGAGGAAGGGAGGCCTACTGGACTTTAATCGGGGAATGCAGCCTGAAATAGAAAGGTTTTAAAAATAGAAATAGAAAGTACGCTGATGACACCCAAATGTGTTTCTCTACGTCTCGGACTGATGCAGTAACTAAGGATGGCATCTCTTCTCTGAACCACTGTTTTAAGGCAGTAATGGACTGGACGAGGGAAAACAAACTCAAAATGAATCCAGGTAAGACGGAGGTACTTGCTATAGGGGCCCCTAAGCCAGGAATGGAGACATGTCAACTAGTCCTGGATGGGGTCACTCTTCCCCGGAAGGACTGTGTCTGCAGCTTGGGTGTGCTCCTGGACTCGTCTCTCCAATTGACAGCACAGATAGACGCGACGGTCAGGAGTGCCTGCTATCAGTTTCGGCTGATATGCTAGCCGCGACCGTTTCTGGAGCCGGGTGACCTAGAACCAGTGGTCTGTGCACTGGTCCCCTCTCGACTGGACTTCTGCAATGAGCTCTACCTTGGGTTACCCTTGTTTCACGTTCAGAAACTGCAATTGGTACAAAATATAGCAGCCAAATTGTTTGCTGGAACACCTGGAACTGACCACATAGCACCTGCACTGAAATCTCTTCGTTTCCTGCCAATTAGTTTCCGGGCACGATGCAAGGTGTTGGTTATAACCGTTAAAGCCCTACATGGCTTGGGTCCAGACTATTTCCAGTAGTACCTACTTCACTCCCTTACAAGCCTTTAAAGAGGTTGTTAAGATGGATCTCTTTGAGCAACCCTTCCCAGATTAGCCCTCCCGCTTTCACTGTCACCGACACTGATATTGATACTGATACCCCAGCTACCCAGGATAGATGTTCTCCCCTCAGCCTCTCCACCCTAATTTTAGTCCCCTTTTTCCTTTTTCTTCTCTCTATTGTAATTTATCCTACATCATTTACTTGCGTAATTGGGACTGGGGTGGGGGAG
>NW_024817736.1:0-2064 GCF_019175285.1 Sceloporus undulatus | reverse complement strand
GCTTTCCCCTCTTTCAGTGATGATATTGCTGTGAGAATCTCTTGTCTGGTTATTTTAGCATTCAATTTCTCTTTATGTTCCAATGTGATTTTCAAACTTAATTTCGATCTTATGTAGTCCTCAATCTTAAGATCTCTGTCAACTTCTTGACCTCTTTGCCTGTACAATTCCTTATAATAGTTCCCAAAAGCTCTTATAATATCCTCTTGAATTGTTAAGACGGTATTCCCTTTTTTTAATTTTTGTTATAAGGCTCCTTTCCTTTTCTCTCCTTAACTTCTTGGCCAGCCACTTGCCAACTTTATTTCCATTTTCAAAAAAGACTTGTTTGGTCCTTATTAAATCTTTAGCTATTTCTGAGTTGATCTTTTGTTGTAGTTGCATCTGGAGAATCTTAATTTCATTTCTAAGTTTTGGATTTCCTGGGTATTCCACCATTTTTTGTTCTTTTCCTTTTATAGCTTCTATGATTTTCTTTTCCCTTTCTATCCTTTCCCTTTTAATTTCGGCAGCTCTTTTTATCAAGATCCCCCGAAAAACTGCTTTTCCCGCATCCCAGATTATCTTATTTCTTGTTTCGGGTATATCATTCAATTTAAAGTACGTTTTAATCTCTTCTTTCATCTTCCCTACGAACCAATCGTCTTCCAATAACTCATTTTGCAACCGCCAGCTATAATTTGTCTTCTCTTTATCTTTTAAGACTGAATCTATCAAGTTATGGTCGGATAGGGTTTTGCCATCTACCTCCATATTTTTAAAGCTAGAGGCTAAACCTTTTGATACCAAAAATAGATCTATCCGCGACCAGGATTTATGGACTCCTGAATAGTAAGTGAACCCTGTTTTCCCCTCGTTTTTATGATGCCATAAATCCACCAGATCATGATCCTGAATCAAATCTAAACAGCTTTTGGGAAGACAGCCCTGATCTCTTTTAATTTTTTTCGTTGTTTTTCTATCTCTCTTGGGGTTTAAAACCCCATTGAAATCTCCTGCAAGGACAATATTTTTACTGTCTAATACCATCAATTCTTCATTTAATTTTTGATAGAAATCGTTTTTGTTTTCCAGGGGGCCATAAATGTTAACTACTGTAATTACCATTAACCCAGTATTAACTTCCACTATTTGGAATCGCCCCTCAGGATCATTTTTAATCACCTTCCCATAATACTTTTTATTAACATATAGTGCTAGCCCTCTCTTTCTTTTATTGATTGAAACTGCAAAACAATTCCCTAATTTCGGATTTCTTAGGTATTTTTGGTCCCCTGTTCTAATTTTTGTCTCTTGCAAAAAAATTAAATCATAATTCCTTTTTTCTAATAAATGAAATATTTGTTTGCGTTTACTGTCTTTGTTTATGCCCCCCACGTTCCAAGAGGCAATCTTAACCATCTTTCCAATACAGTAAATGAAATACTTTTCCCCTTTAAAGTAAATATATTATTCCCTCCCCAAGAGCCCAGTAACTATCAAAAAATTAATAATCCAGCTCACTGTTTCAGTTCTCTTCCCGATAGCTGAGAGCCAAGTTCATAGTCCAAGTTTGTTCCACTGTCCAATGTTTCGCCCAGCTCCAGCTCCAGTAAATTGTTATCATTAGATTGGAGATCAAATCGGAGGTTAGTCAACAAATCTTCCAACTGATTCTCCTTGCCATCTTTCAAGTCTTGGTCTTCATTCGATTCCTGCAGCAGTAAAAGTTTTTGAAAGTCCTTAGCTTTTTCAAGGCTGTTAATTTTAACTCTTTTGTTATTGTGCCAGCAAGTAATCCCCTCCGGATTAATCCATCTGTAACTAATGCCTTTCCTTTGTAAAGCCGTGGTGAGAGATCTATATTGTTGTCTTTGTTTAATCACCTGGAGAGGGAGATCCTTGAATATTTTCACTTGTGAGTTGTCAATCGTTAGGTTTTCTTTATAATTTTTTTGCAGACATTTTTCTTTTAGTCTTGCAGTCGTGAAACAAAGCACCACATCCCTAGGGAACCCTTTTTCTTTCGCCACTTTGGAGCTCACCCTGAAGATTTTATCTGTCTGGGATTCCAAAAGATCTCTC
>NW_024817735.1:0-2064 GCF_019175285.1 Sceloporus undulatus | reverse complement strand
AAGGTCCTATTGCACATACGGTCTGGCATTTGTCTTTTCCATTTTTTCAAAAAAACAGGCCTTTATTTCCTAAGGGTACATAAACTCCCACCATTAGGATCCTTTGGTCTTGTAAAGTAACTTCTCCACCAACCAAGTATCCATTGGGGTCTGAGAATACCTCTTTAGATTCTCATTTATCCTTTACATACATCACTTTTCCCCTCTTTTTTGAGGCTGCTATGTATTCTTTCCCCAATTTGGCATTTTTCAGCACTTATATCCTCTTTCTTTATATGGGTTTCCTGAAAGCAAATTACATCACATCTCTGTTCCCCTCAATAATGAAAAAGTTTACCTCATCTTTTTGGGCTTTTAATTCCTTTATCATTGATGGTAGGATGTCCGTCTTTTCCCGTTTCATCCTCATATTCTCCATCTACATCGTCCTCTCTTGTGTTTGGATCTGGTTTCCCAAGCAATTCTCCTTCTTCTGTTTCTTCTTCTAAGCTCTCTTCCTCCGTATCCTCTTCCCCTTTTCCAGGGTTGTTTCTTTCTTCTTTCTGACTGTCTCCTTTATTAAGTTCTTTTTCATTCTCATGTAGAAAATGTCTTGCTTTTTGTATTGAGTTGATTTGGTATCTTTTTTGCTTTAAATATAAAGATAGGCCCTGAGTTAGTTCCCATTTGTAGTGGATTCCATTGCTGTGCAAAACCTTAGTCATTGGTCCATATTCCTTCCTCTTCCTTAACAGTTTCCCAGAGATATCTTTAAACAATAAAATTTCATTTTCTTCAGTTTTGAATCTTGTATGAAAGTGTTGTTGGAGAATTGCTTCTTTCATCTGAGTCCTAACAAAATAAATCACGATATCTCTGGGCAGTCTCTTCTGTTTTGAGACCCAGGAGCTTACTCTAAACATCTTCTCCATCTCAAGGAGAAAAGTTTCATTATCTAGGTCCATAAATTCAGCCAAGGCTGGTATTCTCCTTTTATATAGATCTTCGTCCTTCTGTTCGGGAAGACCTCTTATTCTAAGATATCTCTCCCTAAATATCTGCTCTAATTTAATTCTTTCTGCTGTATCTTCAGTATGTTCTTTTGTTAATCTCTCTATCTTTTTTCCCAATTTTTTATTTTCTTCCTCCAGTAATGTCACTCTTTCCCTGGTTTGTGTTAATTCTGATGTTATCTTTTCCAGAGAGTATTTATGTTAAGCAACAGGTGGACATTAAACCAACAGAATCCCCAGACTTTTCCTAGTCTTTAAGCTGAGGCAAATACATTTGATGTGGTCCATCTTATGGATAGGTATCCTGGACAAAGCAAGATTGTCTTCATGGACCAAAGGCACTCCCCTTACCTGCTCACTGATGGAGAACCCGGCTGGTAAGGCCTGATCCCAGGTGGCTGAGCTATCATCACCCAGCCAGGTCTCCATGAAACAAGCCAGGTCAGCCTCTTCATCCAGTAGGAGATCATGGACTATCTACATTGTATTTTTGACTGACCTGGCATTACACAAGAGCAGGGAAAGGTTGTGTGGTTGGTTTGGTATGCTCTCCAGCTCTTTTGGGATAGCAGGGTTAATGGAAGAGAGATATTTGTCAGGGTCCTAATTGCAGCCCCTCTTGCAACACAAAAGGCAGTACTTTGAAAAAGGAACAGCTTTTATTGAAGAAGATACATGCAATAGAAGTGACTTTTTTTTTCAGGAATGAAAGAAAGTATAAACATATCACTTTTATAACCATATCAATGAACCCCACCCCATTAACCAATAAAGCTAATCAATTGGATAGCTCTTTCCCACGCAGTGTCCTCCCATCCAGGATTCTACCAGCTTTTCCAAAAACAATTAAGCTCTCATGTGCCTTATCTCAACGAATGCACCTGAGGCCTTAGACCACAGAGCTCAGTGACATAACAGTTTTAATTAATGTTATAGCTTAACACACACACACACACACACACACACACACTGAAACCCCATCAATCCCAATCTAATATGATACCATATGAAAATATAAGCATAAACCCATGACAACATAATACAGTATAACAATACCAATAACTCTCTATGT
>NW_024817734.1:1133-2064 GCF_019175285.1 Sceloporus undulatus | reverse complement strand
CAGCATGTGTCTGGATTAAAGAAATCACTAGTCATGAAAGTTTCCTCAAGTTATAGTTAACACCTGAACAGATAAATCTCACAGGTGAACTAATTTAAAGCCAAACTAGAATCACTTTAAAACATATCTGCACTCAGTAATCTTCAGTAAGAGAACAAGGGAACATTCCATTGCTTTTGATAATTCTGTCTCTCTTTCACACCAAATATTCTTTCAACAAATGCATGGCTTTAATGTATGATATTGATCTGAAAGAAAATAAAAGGTCTATAAATAATCCATGAGCCCAATTGCAAGAATGTTTATTGTGGCAGTGGGAAAGGGATTTCCAAAACAGACTACACCGGTATTTCTTTGCATGGAAATGCCAGTCTCTTATGCTCTCTTTGCCAAATAATACAGTGCAACAGCAATCAACAGGCCACAGAAAACTGTTTTGCAACATTACCTTTAACACACTTTGCTTAAGAGCTGCGCAAATACTGAAAAAGAGTTTTTATTTATTTATTTATTTATTTATATAGCGCTGTAGATTTGCACAGCGCTGTACATGAAAAAAAGAAATATAAAAGAGTAAACCTGCCTATGGCATACAATCTAAGAAATGAGAGGATAATACAAATAAAACACATAGCAACACAGGAAATGGTTCAATAAAACGGGCAACAAAAAGAACATCAGATAGCAAGTGACAATCACGCAATGTCTGGGAACACTTCTCTGAACAGGATGGTCTTCAACTCCATTTTGAAGCTGGTTAAAGAAGTGATGGCTCTTGCTCATGGGGGAAGAAGGTTCCAGGAGTGAGGGGAAGCAAGTGAAAAGGGGCGAATCCTAGATGGGGCAGAGGAAATCCTGGGCTGGGACAGCAGACCTTGATTACCAGAACGGAGGGCCCTAGTGGGAAGGTGAGGAGAAATAAGGTCTGATA
>NW_024817734.1:0-1033 GCF_019175285.1 Sceloporus undulatus | reverse complement strand
ACGGATGGTCTTCAACTCCATTTTGAAGCTGGTTAAAGAAGTGATGGCTCTTGCTCATGGGGGAAGAAGGTTCCAGGAGTGAGGGGAAGCAAGTGAAAAGGGGCGAATCCTAGATGGGGCAGAGGAAATCCTGGGCTGGGACAGCAGACCTTGATTACCAGAACGGAGGGCCCTAGTGGGAAGGTGAGGAGAAATAAGGTCTGATAAGTAAAGAGGGGCCAGCCCATGGAGGGCGTTAAACATTGAGAGCAGGAGCTTATACTGAATACGGAAAGGGAGTGGGAGCCAGTGAAGGGATGTCAACGCAGGAGAGATGTTGTCAGAGCGATGGGTGGATGTGATAATGCGTGCAGCTGAATGCTGGACAGAAATTAAAGGGCAGAGGTGAGAAAGAGGCAGCCCAGCCAGGAGGACGTTACAGTAATCAAGTCGTGAGATCACTAGGGCATAGACCAGAATCTTGGCAGTGGAGACAGAGAGATATGGTCAGATTTTGGCAATATTGTATAAAAAGAATCTACAAGCCTTGGCTGTGGTCTGGATCTGAGGGATACACGAGAGAGAAGAATCAAAGCTAAAACCAAGACTACGGGACTGCTTGCTGGACTGGTTGAATAGAAATGTTGTCCACAGAGACAGAAAAGGAGTGTTCAAGGGTGGACTTAGGAGGAAAGACAAGAAGCTCTGTCTTGGACTTGTTGAGCTTCAAACGCTGATGGCGCATCCACTGCGAGACAGCTGTGAGGCAAGACAAAACTTGCTGTTCAAGCCTTGGAGAAAGGTCAGGGGTGGAAAGATACAACTGGGTGTCATCAGCATACAGGTGGTAGGAAAAACCAAAAGAGCTAATGAGTTTTCCTAAGGACAGTGTGTAGAGAGAAAACAGAAGGGGATCCAGAACAGAGCCCTGGGAAACTCCAACAGATAAGGGAACCGAGGTTGAGGTCTGACCACCTGTAACCACTGCAAAAGATCTGTCTGACAAATAAGATCTAAACCAGTCAAGAACAGAGTCTGAGAACCCAAGGGCAGA
>NW_024817733.1:0-2064 GCF_019175285.1 Sceloporus undulatus | reverse complement strand
GTGAGAGGAGTGGCAGTAAAATCAGGAGTGGGCTCAGTGCCTCCACATTAACTATTACAGATGGAATAATTTTCATCTTGAAGGA
This sequence comes from Sceloporus undulatus, assembly GCF_019175285.1. Classification (NCBI taxonomy): domain Eukaryota; kingdom Metazoa; phylum Chordata; class Lepidosauria; order Squamata; family Phrynosomatidae; genus Sceloporus; species Sceloporus undulatus. The sequence continues at coordinate 1,979 of NW_024817733.1, read as the reverse complement.
AGTGACAACAAATTTTAGCACTTTTTCTTCCTGCTATGAGAAAGTCTTTGAAAAAATGTGCTGTCTGAAACTTACTCTGTGCAAATCTGCACATTTGTTTTTTCACAAACCCCATAATTTTTGCTGCAGAAAAGCTAAATGCTACTGGTTTTTTGGTTTAGAGCAGTGCAGCAAACTCAGTTTAGTCCCACAGTGAATGGGGCCAATTCAGAGTAATATGGACGAGTTCTAGATTAAATTAAATTCTTGCAGTTTTGTTCTGGAGCAGAATAGCACAAACTGATAAGATTGACATTGATTAAGGCCCGAAATGATGGACCAAAAGAAGCGGCTTCTGGATGTTTTAGGGGTGTGGAGTTCAGGTGATGCACCCCCCCCCCCAAAGCATCCAGAAGCCACTCTGATGTTGCCAAAGGTGACCTGAAGGCATCAGAAAAAGAAGAGAATTTATCTAGTACTGTCTGTGGCCCATCTGGGGTTGTGGTGGCAGCCCACTTTGAGAGCAGGCCATGTGGTGGCCACAGTCCTGGGCTAATCACAGCCTGATCATGGCTAAAGCAGCCAGAGGCTACTCCTTGCCACCCGTCTGCTTTGGGCCATAGAGATCTACACACATATATAACACAAAACAAACAAACAAACAAAAAAACACACAGAAAAGCCAGTCACTGTGGCTCTAATTATACAAAGAAAAAGCTAGAGTGGTGTTGGCTCTCCTCTGTGTCCTGTGGGTGTGCAGCAACCAAAATGAACTAAAACCAGGCCCAGACAAAGGTACCAACATTCAGCACTATCTGAGGTGTTTGACCTCAACAGTAGCTCACAGCAAATTGCAGAAGCACAACCCAGTATGCAGTAATTGGCAATAAAGCACTAAGCAACCTGAAATAAGGCACAGATACAGTTGACTTCTTCCAAAGTCCTTGGAGGCTTTTATCTTCTTGTTGTAAAATATACACAAAGTATTTACAACAGAAATTCTGACCTCTGTCACATACACTGTCTGCTACAACCCCCTTTTGAAACAAACTCTCCACTACACCAGCCCACTATCATCAACATCTGCTCTGGGTTTCAGAGTCCTTATATACATTAAAAACTAAGGATTGACACCTGGTGTTCCTCACCATTTACAACCATATAATTATTTTATAACATCTTAAAGGGACATTTTACCCAGCCAGTGGTGTGATGTGGTGGGAGAGATCTTACCAACATTTTCAAATTGCAATAGTAGTGGGGAAGGATTGTATAAAGTAATTGAACTTATTTATTATCCTCTTCACCTCTTCAGACATTTGTTAGACTTCCCTGTTAGTGTCATATCAACTAAAGAACTGTAGTGAGGGTTTGAGGAGGTTATTGACTGTCATTTGATTCTAAGTTGAGTTTGGAATAAAGCAGACAGCTATGGAAGGTATGGGGTGAGAGATGTTTGGTGCTTAGAGGTGAAACTTTACAGTGGCAGCTCAGTGCCTTATAGGGGAATGGAGGTGGGGGTCTCAAGAAGATCTCACTTGTTGGACAACTGGTAAAACTGGGGTCAGTCATAGGGATCATGTCAATCCCTCTTTGAAACAACTTCACTGGCTGCCCATTTGTTTCTGGGCACAATTCAAAGTACTGGTTTTCACCTTTAAAGCACTACATACTTTGGGTCCAGATTTCCTGAAAAACTGTGGCGGGTTACAAACCGCCTATTTGGGGCGGGCTGTACCCGCCCCTTTCCCCGGTGTATCGGGGCCTCAGTGGTCAGAATGGCAGCCGCTGAGGCCCCGATCCGCCGCTTTTCAGGCTGCAGGGAAGCGACAAAACGCCACTTCCCCGCAGCCTGAAAAGGGGTGTCCTTGGGGCTTCAAGCCCCAAGGACACCCCGCAACGGCGGGGAGAGGGAGAAAGGGGCCGCTTGGCCCCTTTCTCCCTTGCTTCGCTGGGTGCAGCCGTCTGAAGGCTGCACCCAGCGAAGCAAAGCGGCGCCG
>NW_024817732.1:0-2065 GCF_019175285.1 Sceloporus undulatus | reverse complement strand
TTATTTTTATTTATTTATTAAGACAGAGGGGAAAAAATGAGGAAACAGATAACTCTGCCTTATCTGGTATTCATATCACATTAATAAAAGCACATTTCTATATGTTTGAACACCAAAATAGAAATACTAAGAAAGGGGGAAGCTGGTAAAATAAAATAAAATAAAATAAAATAAACATCTCTGGATGCATTTTTTGGAGGGGGGCTTTCCAGTAGTCTCTAGAAGGCTTAAAATGTTCTTTACTTATGAAAGCTGTATCTGACCTGTTTTTCCCCCTTTCACTTGTGCATATTTTAGGTTTTTTTGTGGGTTTTTAGGGCTATGTGATTGTGTTCTGGCAGGGACGTAGCCAAGGGGGGTGTCCAGACCCCCCTTCCATTAGATACAATGAATGGTGTGTACTGCCGTGCCGCCACAGTCAAGCCCCATTATAATGGTGGCACTTAGTCTGGACCCCCACCCCCTTCCCAAAATCCTGGCTATGTCCCTGGCATCACAGAGTACCAAGTATATTTTATTTTATTTATGCATCATCTCTCACTCCGCCAGAGCTCCTGAGGCAATGAACAATGGATTTTAGGCCCAGTAGAACTGTGAATGCTGAATGGGATGTACTACAAGCTTGCTAGACCAGAATCTGTGAAGCAGACATTGTTAAATTCCAATAGAACTCAAGTAATCAACAAATCAAGTTCATAATCTATACAGTCAAAACTAAACATGGACAAACAGAATGGTTTCCAATTGACAGGGGATCAGGCTAGGCTGCATTTTATCACCTGAGTTCTTTCATTTATATGCAGAATATATCATAACAAAAGCTGTATTATATTCAGCAGAAGAAGGTGTAAAATTTGGAGGAAAAATATCAATAGTTTAGACATATGACATCATACTGCTAGTAGAAAATAGCAATATCTGTATAACTTTAAAGTGGATGATGAAGACATTAAAATAGTCAAAAACTTGTACATTCTCTCAATCAAAAATCAAAATGGAAACTGTAGTCAAGAAAAAGACTAGGATATGTATGGAAGTGCAGATATGAAGGAACTAAAGAAGATCCTCAAGTGAATAGATTGCAAAATCATGCAATAATATTTCTGATTTCTATGTATGTTATAAAAGTTGAATAGTGAAGAAAATTGATTAGGGAGAGAATAAGCTAATTTGAAGTATGATGCTGGAGGAAAGTTCTACACTTACCATGGACTGCCAAAATATCCACTAAATGAGTCCTAGAACAAATCAAACCTGAACTCTCCGTAGAAGCCAAAAGGCCCAAAATCCTGCTAACATATTTTGGACATATTGTGAGACAACATAATTTACTAGGAAAAACAATAATGCTTGGTAAAGCTGGAGGCAGAGGGAAAGAGGAAGACCACACTACAGGTGGATAGAATCGATCAAGGAAGCTACAGCTCTGAGTCTGAAGGACCTGAGCAAGACCATTGTTGACAAGGTGTCTTGGAAGTTTCTCATTCTAGTGGCCATAAGTCAAAGCTGATGTGTCAGTAGGTAATAACATGCCTCAGTTAATGAAGCAGATATGTCCCGAGGCATTATTTCTTTGACAGAAATTTTATTCCCAGCAGACAATGGATCACTAATTAAATAGACACAAACCTTCTCGCATATTCCTCCCACCCTGAGGCCTGGTCATTCACCAACAGGTCAAAACAGATTAACATGTAAATCACTTTCCCCTCCCCCAACCAAGGATCACACAGTACATACCCCATACACTTCCATGCCACCATTCTCTGAAGATGCCAGCCACAAATGCAGGTGAAACATCAAGAATAAACTCTTCCAGATGCTGTGGTTGTGCCGTGTTCTTCTTTTGAAGGCCTAATTGGCACCAACAGTGGTTTCAATCAATGCTAAGTTAAAACATGGCTCTATAGTAAAGTTTTTGGTACCTAGAAATCATGATTTGACAAGCACCTTTTGAATTACAGTGCTTTAACTGCCATGTGTGCATCCTATGGAAATCCAGAACTTGCAGTTCGGGAAGGCACTGGAACTCTCGGACAGAGAATTCCAAATACTTCATGAAATT
>NW_024817731.1:0-2065 GCF_019175285.1 Sceloporus undulatus | reverse complement strand
GGGTGTCATCAGCGTACTGATGACACTGCGCCCCATGTCTCTGGATGATCTCTCCCAGCGGCTTCATGTAAATGTTAAACAGCATGGGGGACGAAATGGCACTCCCTGAGGGATACCAGATGTCAGCTCTCTCTTAGAAGAGCAGCTGTTCCCCAGCATCACCATCTGGAATCTGCCTGAGAGGTAGGACTGGAGCCACTGGAGTGCAGTGCCCCCAATGCCTAACTCCCTCAGGCGTTCTAGAAGGATACCATGGTCTACGGTATCGAATGCTGCCGAGATGTCCAAGAGCACCAACAGGGTCACCCTCCCCCCTAGATGCCCTGACAGAGATCATCAACTAAGGCGACCATGGCAGTCCCCACTCTGTATCCCACCCTGAAATGGGTCTAGATAATCGGCTTCATCCAAGACAGCTTGGAGCTAGATGTCAACCGCCCTCTTGATCACTTTGCCCAAGAATGGTAAGAGGGAGACCGGCCTATAATTATTTCTCACTAGGGGATCCAGGGAAGGTTTTTTCAAAAGCAGTCTAATAACCGCTTGCTTTAGTTTCGATGGAAATCTTCCCTCCCTGAGGGATGCATTAATTATAGATTATAGTAGTAATTTTGTTGCATCCCCTCCCTGGGCAGTCAACCATGATGGGCAAGGATCAAGGGGGCTTGTAGTCTTCTTAACACTTCCAAGAATTTTGTCCATTTCATCGGTATTTACAAACTGAAAGTGATCCAGTCTAACATAGTCCCCAGAGTCACTGGACACCTCTCTTCCATTACTGCTATAATGCCCGCATCTAGATCAGCCCTTATCTGAGAAATTTTGTCCACAAAAAAAGTCATTAAAATCATCTCAGCAGGCTTTAGTTGGTTCCAGTAATAGGTTTAGGGTGGCAGACGGTCAGGTTAACTCTTTAACCACTCTCAACAGCTGTGCTGCCCCTCCATAGGAATCTAAATAGTTTCTATGGCGTGTCTTGTCAGATAAGCATTGAAGTTTCTGCCACCAGCATTCTAGTCGTTGCACAGTCCACTTCATTCTATGAAGATCTTCTGTGTACCATGGTTTTTTATTTGAAGTGGTCTGGAAAGGACGCTCGGGAGCGATAATGTCTATGGCCTGGGTAAGATCATTATTCCAGGTATCCACCAGGGCATTGACAGAATCGCCGTCATTCCCAACCATAAAACCCTCTAGGGCTTCCAGGAACCTTTTGGGTTTATCAACCTTCGTGGGTGGACCATTCTAATAGGTCCTCCACCCCCGAGGGGGATCTGGGTAGTGACCTTCAGTCCCACCTTGACCAGAAAGTGATCCATCCATGACAGGGCAGTAGTATGAATTACTTCTTGATCCATACCAAAGACCACATCGAGTGTATTATCAGCACAATGTGTTGGACCTGAGACTATTTGGGACAGGCCCATGGCATTCATGGAAGCCATGAACTCCTGAGCTGCACCTGTCAGATCTAATAAGCTGGACTCGAAGGGGATGTTGAGGTCCCCCAGGACAAGAAGCCTGGGAGACAAGGCGGCATCCAGTACAATATTTATAGGGTAAGCAGCCAGTTGTGCAAATCATATGCATAAATAATTGTGCAACCAGTTGTGGAACATCTTGCACAACTGCTTTGTATAGTCACTTGTGCAAAGGTGTGGTCCAGTACAACCCCATCAGCAAGAACTTGAGTTCTACTAATATTACATTTCATTAGAGGTAGTGGGATTTACCGTTGAATATCTACAGTATGCATTGGATTATAGAATTGCAAAACAGATGGCATCTTGAAATCCAGGTGCTGTGGTGATTGATACAAGGTGGATGTACAAGGGCACCCCCCCTTTTTTCCCAGGGGTGTAAATAAGATGAATCCTGGAGCAAAAAAGAAAAAAAATAGTAGTTACTCCAAAGAATCAAAAATAGTTAGAACTGGCCAACACCACAGTCTCTCCTTGCAATCCTCTTCCCCTGACTCAAGTAGGAGTGTAAATTTACAGCACTATACAAATAAAGCTTGATGATGATGATGATGATGATGATGATGATGATGATGATGATGATG
>NW_024817730.1:0-2065 GCF_019175285.1 Sceloporus undulatus | reverse complement strand
AAGCTTGCTTTTTGCTGCTACAGAGAAAAAGAGATACCACAATGCATGCAAACGACAGAGAAAGAGGTTCCTCCTAAACATTAGGAGGAACTTTGGGACAGTAAGAGCTCTTCAACAGTGGAATATACTTCCTTAGAGTTTGGTGGAGTTCTCTTCTTTGGAGGTCTTTAAACAGAGGCTGGATGGTGCTTGGAATGTGTATTCCTGCATGGCAGAAGAGGGTTGAACTGGAGGACCCTTGTGGTCTGTTCCAACTCTATGATTCTATAATGCTAGAGGATTCTGGTTCCTTACCCACAGAGGTCACGTTCTCATAATTCTCCATCATGACAGAACTGTACATCAGTCTCTGCTTCTTCGTCAAGAGTTTCCATTCGTCCTCGGTGAAATATATTGCCACATCTGCAAAGGTCACCTGCAACATAAAATAGCCCTCATCCAGAGAGTGACTAAGCAAAAGGGGAAGAAAGCACATGGTGCATCCAAATATTATTTGATCACTTTAGAATTCAGTCCGGGAAATAAACTTTAAATGCTGTCAGCAAAAACAACAACAACAAAAACAAAAAAACACACAGCTACTGCCTTTGAGACCCAGTTTGTCTCGAATCTTTTCACTATAATATGCAATATAATCAAGAATATAATTTAGGCCATGGCTGGGATATTGATGATGGATTAGAATACTGACTATTCCAACACATACAGTACATTTAGCCACCAAAGAATTATGTTGCATTTAGACATTTCTTGCCAGATTTCGGAGGCAAATGTCATTTTTATAAAGCAGTTGTGGGGAGCACTCTGGGCTTAAGGGTCACTGGGCCCCCCCCCAATTTATATCCAGACACTTTCTCCCATAGCCCCCAACATTTCATTGATGGGAAAAACAAGACACATGTGGACAAGCAACCCAGAAGGCAGGGAAGATGATCAAAGTTGTTTTTGAGGAAGATCACACAAGCTAGGAAGGGCAAAACAGTTTGCTTTTGCTTCAGCCTCCTGAGAAGGGTCATATCCTGTCTCCTTCTTTACTCTCCTCTCCCCACTTTTGAGCTGATAGGCTGTAAACTGAATTGCACTCAGGAACTGAAGTGAGCTGAGAAAGGGGAAAGTGGGAGGAGGGTAGACCAACTGGGACATTTTTAAAAGCCCCTGAATAAGTGGGGTGACAGAGGATTATCCAGGACTGTCTCTGCCAAACTTGGACAGTATATTATTTGATTCCTTTCATAAATTGGCCCAGAAGTGACACAGATGAAGCTAATAGGATAGTGACTCACCAAAGAGCTCTTGTACTTCAGCATCCTCTTTCTGTTGGAGCCCAACTGCCTCCGCTTGGCCTCTGTGTCAGCCATCAGGTGGGCAGGGGTCCTGGTGGCCCTGCACTTGGTCACTTCCAGTAAGAGAGGCCCAAAGCCGTGTCCAAGGAGGCTGAGATGGAGTTCCTGAGAAAAGGGACCAGGGTTAGGATTGGCTTGGCAAGAAACCCTCCAGCACTCAAAGACATAGAGAACAGCATCCTGCTGGTGAGAGACACAAGCGACATAAGCCTCCTTTGGGCCAATGCAGAGTTGGGCATCCCCTTCCTCCCTCTGCACTAAACAAAGCCCCCTGGACCTTGCGTAGATTCACTGCAGCTCCCCTACACAACAGATACTCCATGCCTTCTTAGAGTGGTGGGGGATTAGGGGAAGGGGAATTGGAGATGGCCCTGGTTATGTCCCTGTAGCTATATGCGAAATGAGTGCATCATAAATAAATAAATCATCTGCTGAAACCTCCAGAGGTCCTCAGTGCTTTTCTCCATCATCAGCCCTTTTCCTAAGAAGGCTGCATCCACACTATAGAAATAAGGCACTTTGACACCGGTTTAACCACTCAGTGCTATGGAATCCTGGGATTTTACATTCTCTGCCAGAGAGCTCTCATGCCACAACAAACTACAAATCCCAGGATTCCACAAAATGGAGCCAGGAGAGTTAAAGCAGTTTCAAACTGGATTATTTCTTCAGTGCAGATACAGCCTGAGTCGGTTGTAAAAGGGTAGAAGCGCCCAAGTCTT
>NW_024817729.1:0-2065 GCF_019175285.1 Sceloporus undulatus | reverse complement strand
TCAACTTGTAAAAAAGAATCCCACACGCATGATTCTGCAGACATTAGCTGCATGTACTGGAGAACTTTCTAAGAATGATAAAAGTTTTATTTTAAAAATAGTAATAATAAATAAATAATCTGGAACGGTCTCCATGGAACACTGATGGGAAGCCAAGCAAGCCAGTGTGGCATAGTGGTTTGAGTGTTGGGCTATGACTCTGGAGAACAAGACGATTCTCAGCTTGGCGATGAAATCCACTAGGTGACCTTGGGCAAGTGACTCTCTCTCAGCCTCAGGGGAAAGCAATGACAAACCTCCTCTGAACAAATCTTACCAAGAAAACCCTGTGGTAGGTTTGCCTTAGTATTGCCATAAGTCAGAAATGACTTGAAGGCACACCTACTATTACTATTACTACTACTACTACTACTACTACTACTACTACATATTATGACTCTTAATGGTTTATTGTGGCTAGAGCTACACCTTTCAACACAGTAAATACCTTGAGTCGTTTCATGATAGACTGAAATCAAGAGCTGAGAGTCTTCCTGGAAAGAAATTTCAGTGATGGAAAAAACGTTTCTACCTAGGATTTCTGAAGGCTGTGAGGCTGTTATAAGATGTAAGAATCATCTGTTTAAAAATAGATTACTTGTATTTCATTGGGACCAGAAAGGAAACCATCCATACCAGATAGGGTTGCCATCCCCGAGGACCTCCAAACCGGGAAAATGTAGGACAAGGTGTTAAAATGTAGGACCTTTTTAAAAAAAATTTCCTGGCCAGGAAATTAAAAAAAAGGTCCTACATTTTAAAACCTTGTCCAAGGCCCCCCTGGGGCCTGGGAGACAGCGTCTCCCGAGCCCCAGGGAGGCCTTGGAGGACTCCACGATCGTGGAGCCGCCTCCAGGGCCTCACTGGGGGGGATCCCGGGGGCGGGGCCAAACTGGGGCGGGACCATGCGGACCCACCCCAAACCGGGAAAGTCCCACCCCCAGGCGGGATATAGCAAGCCTAATACCAGATGCTTTCCTTTATGGCCTATGTGGGCATCAGGAACTGTTCAGACTATAGTCTCAGGAGAACCAGAGATGCAGGAGAATTCCCCAGTGTTTTAATAGAAGAGTCTCATGGCTTCTATGTCAACAAATAAGGCTAGGCTTGGAAACCACTGTGCTGTAGTCACTGTCATGTTTGTCTTGGATGTTTTAGCCCTGATCCAACTTCATTTTAGGATTTGTCTACATGATTAAAACGCTCATCATTCCAGTCTAACAGAATGTGACCTGGCCACATGTGATTTGGCTTTTTGTGCCTTCCCCCAAAAAGCTCTTTAAACTCAGCAGAAAAAAGCTTCATGGTATTTACTAGAATGTCTGTGGAAATCCACAGAAACATGTATTATTCCACACATGGCTGTCTTGTGAGTTCAGATAGCTGCACATTTTAGACAGAGAGAGGATGAATAGATTCAAATTTTTGCAGGAAAGTGATAATTTTGTGAATGTACAAAACGCTACAACAATTCATATAATGCACTTAAGTGTAGACTATTGATTAGTCATACAGAATTTTTGTGGGTTTTTCAGGCTGTGTGGCCATGTTCTAGAAGAGTTTATTCCTGATGTTTCACCAGCATTTGTGACTGGCATCTTCAGAGAAAGCTGGCATGGAACAGAGTGGGGAATATATATACTGTGTGACCCTAGGTAGGGAGGAGTGATTTCCATGTTAATCTTTATATTGTTCTGTTGTTGAATGGCAAGGCCTCAGGGTGGGAGGATATGCAAGGAGGATTAGTGTCTGTTTAATTCGTGATCATTGTCTGCTAGGAAAACCCCTGACCCTGGGTAGTTTTCATCTGTATTTTGCTGGGTCTTGATTTTAGTGTTTTTTCAGGATTAGTGGCCAAACTTTGGCGGGTTACAGACCGCCTCTTTGAGGCGGGCTGCACCCGCCCCTTTCCCCGCCGGATCGGGGCTTGAGCTGCCAGAACGGCAGTCGCTGAGGCCCCGATCCGCCGCTTTTCAGGCTGCGGGGAAGCAGCAAAACGCCGCTTCCCCGCAGCCTGAAAAGGGGT
>NW_024817728.1:0-2065 GCF_019175285.1 Sceloporus undulatus | reverse complement strand
CGTGTCGGCGTGGAACAACCCAGAGCCGTCGATGGGCATGTCCTCGATAGTAGACCTCACGCTCTGATTGAGGTCCGAGCCGCGGAGCCAGGCATGCCTTCTCAACGCGATGGAAGCCGACATAGCCCTTCCAACGCATTCCATGACGTTCCTAGCCGCAGTGATCAGCCAGCTGCCAATCGAGTGGGTCTCATCCCTGATCTCGGTCAAGGTCCTCTGTATCTCATCAGGAACGTCCGGCACTATCGGGGAGATGCCCTCCATCAAGGTCTGGACGTACGCTCCCATGCAAGCCGTGTAACTAGTGGCCTTCGCCGCCAGTGCCGCTGCCGCATATGCCTTCTTGGCCAGGGCGTCTATCTTCCTGGCTTCCTTATCCACCGGGGAGGTGGTTTGGCGTTGGGTGGAGGTCTGCTGGGCACCTTCCACTATCGCCGAATTCTGGCGAGGATGGGATATGAGCCACGGAGCATTGGGGGCCGCAACCTTGTACAGCGACTTGATCTTCCGCGGAGGCCCAAGAGGTGAAGAAGGAGAGTCCCAGGAACGCTTAAGGATCGTTTCCAAAGATGGAAGAAACGGAACGCAGGGAGGTGTTGGAACTCGGCCATGGACCCGACGTTCGACTGGGTCTGCTGCATCCGCCTCCGGGTAAACGAGATCAATGTCCAGAGCCCTGGACATCTTGATAATGTGCTCCGCGAAGGAACGGACATCATCCGATGGGGAGGCCGCCTCCGGGTAGTGAAGATCCTGCGGCGACTGGCGCGGGAGGTCTTCAACATCCGAAGGGTCTTCTGTCCCGACCGAAGCGTCCGCCTTGGAATCGGAGGAGTCCACCTGAACAACGATATTCTGCCTAGCTGGTCGCGGTGACGGCTGGAGCAAAGCAGCTCTGGAAGCGGGGACAGGGTCCCGATGGCGTTTCTCCAGCTGCGAAACCTCTCGGGGACGATCATGGGGGCGATCACGTGAGTGCACTCTGGACATCGCGACGTCCCTGGACACCTTTAGGTAGAACTGGTCTGCCTTGGAGTCATAGAACAGCCCATCATTGGCAGGCACCGTTAGAGGAGACAGGGGGGCTGGCGATGGAGACCTGGGGGGTCGCTCACTCCGCGCTGGAGAACGAAGCGCTGGGGATGGAGACCGGGAGGGTAGACCCCGAGAAGGAGATCTTGAAAGCCTGTCCCGGGAGTCCTCCTCATTTGAGAGGAGAAAGGGAACGGTCGTTGTCGCCGACGGTCCCGGGGTCAACGAAGTTTGCTGAGCCTCTCTGGGAGAAGGTCTATCGGGCGCAACCGTCAGGGTGTCCCGCCGTGGGGAATCCGGTTGGATGCGAGGGCGAACTGGACGATCCGCTTCTTTAGCCACCTCAGGCTCCTTGCGAGGGTGCTCCTTGGTGTGCTTCGTCTTCTTGGAAGCCCTAGCCTCCGATGTCGAATCGGATGCTTTCCTTTTCTTGGATGATGTGGAGCCCCGGGGTGCATCCGGAGGAAAGAAGGGGATAGGCGACTCCGTGAGCCTTCCACCCGGTCTGGGCGCATCCTCCTTACGGGAGGCAGCCCTTGCCTTGGAGGAGCTGTCCCTGACGGTACCCGATCCATCCTTCGGGTCCAACGGAGCTTCCTTACGGGACCTGTGCTCCGATGCCGGCCGCGAGGTCTTAGTAGGGGTATCCCGTTTCCGAGATGAAGTCGATGCGGCGGCCGTACCCACAGACCCAGATTTATGCGGGTGCTTGGTGGGTTTGGTGGTGGCACTGGGCTTGTCAGAACCACGGGCCACATTTGCCTTGGGGTTGGGCCCCCCCGGAACGATCGGATGTCGACGGGGGACCACTTGCCAGGCCATCTCTGGCGGAAAGAGCCGCCGAAACAGGGACCACAGGGGCCGAAGACGGGCGAGGATCCCCTTCCCGGATCTTACCCTGGGCTATCGCTGAAGTGAGCCGCGATTCCCGGTTCTTCCTGGCCTGGGAGGACATCGATTTGCAGAGGGAGCAGGACTTAACATCATGGTCCTTCCCGAGACAGAAAAGGCAGGAGGTGTGGGGATCCTGCAC
>NW_024817727.1:0-2065 GCF_019175285.1 Sceloporus undulatus | reverse complement strand
CATGGACTTCTTTCAAACAGCATGCATAGAACTGAAACAACTTACTTCCTCCCTATGCCCAATGTAACAGCCTGGATTTCTAATGTCAATTGCTTTTGTGATATGTGAAAGCTCTGGGACCATCACTACCAGAATATGCTGCAAGGGACTGAGCATGTAAATAGCAGAATACCTTGCCCCTGCCTTGGGTACAAGACTATCGGTATTTGGATTAAGCTTCTTGAAAGACTTGCCTTTTCTATTATATATAGTTTATGCAGCACCAAATAATTTTAAACAGCTTGATAGTAGCTGAGCTTGGAGTTCTATATATATATATATATATATATATATATATATATATATTTCAGTTGGCTGAGGTTTGTTTTACAGTTCTAGCTGCATAGTGTTTGCAATAAGAGTATCTCCTTATATCTGTATTCTCTTTATAGGCATACTTTTTATATATTTAAATTTATTTAAATTTATATATTTAGATTATCCATGCTTGGAATATGTTACCTACTTCCTATTCCAATAAAAGTTATCTTAAAGGAATAAAAATAAAACAACAATAATGATGTTAGAATATCACCTTCTGTCCCTTTACTCTTTGAATATATTTTGCTTGTCCAGATTTTTTAAAAATAAAAATAATATGGTCTAATTGTATTGTTAGTCTATAGTAGAGCTATTAAAACATTTACATTTGCCTATTTGTAGACTCACCATTCAACAACTGAATCAGTAGGTCTATTCTAGCTGGAGAGAACCAGTGTGGTGTAAGGGTTTGTGTGTTGGACTGCAATTCTGGAGACCAAGTTTCGATTCCCCACTCAACTATGAGACCCACATGCTCTCAGCCTCAGGATAAGGCAATGGCAAACCTCCTCTGAACAAACCTTGCCAAGAAAATCCCATGATAGGTTCACCTTAGGGTTACCATAAATCGGTATTGACTTGAAGGCACACAACAAAAACAAATTCTAGCTGGAACCAACCAACAAGATTCCAGCTCTTATGCATGCATTTTATCAGCATTGTGTCAAAAATTTAAAAAGCAGTAATAATGAAAGACACCACTAGATACCGGTGAGATCTATTGTTGTTGTTGTGTGCCTTCAAGTCATTTCTGACTTATGGCAACCCTATCATGAGGCTTTCTTGGCAAGTTTCTTCAGAGGGGGTTTGCCATTGCCATCCTCTGAGGCTGAAAGTGTGTGACTTGCCCAAGGTCACTCTGTGGGTTTCATGGCCCAGTCGAGATTCAAAACCTGGTCTCCAGAGTAATAGTACAATGCTGAAACCAGTAGTGTTTCCCAACTTTGATCCTCCAAGTGTTCGGGACTTCAACTCCCAGAAGCCCCAGCTAGCCTTGCCAACAGTCAGGAATTGTGCCTTATAAGGAAACACTAATGAATCTGGGTATGTTCAGTTTGGAGAAAAGAAGATTAAGAGAAGATATGGTAGCCCAGTTTAAATATTTGACTGGGTGTCATATTGAGGAGGGAGCAAGTTTATTTTCTGCACTTCCATTTAACTTGTATCTTTTTGGCGCTGATTTTTTCTGCTTCTTTTTTGATAAATCGATTCTGCACCAGTGTGAACCACAAGCGGATTGGGAATTGATTCCAATTTCCCCTTCGGCCAGCTGGAGCCGAAACATTTTGAATCCATTCATTTGTGAATGGGAACCACGAGTGGGTTCTTTTGATGCCAGAATATGCAATCAGGGCAAGTGTAATGCGAACCATGATCCCATGGTCAAATCGGATCACACTGATTCGGATCGCATGTCGATTTTTCTGTAAGTGGGAATGAGGGCTGGGATTCTAGATTTGAATTCTGGGAGTGGAAGTCCAAAATATTTGGAGGACACTGCACCACAGGGAATAGTTTGAGAAGGGGCTGCTTATTCAAAGGGAGAGAAGGAGGGAACCTGACAGTCAACCATCCTGGAATGAGGGAGGGAGGGAGGGAAAGAGAGAGAGAGAGAGAGAGAGAAGAGAGAAGGAGGGAGGGAGGGAAAGAGAGAGAGAGAGAGAGAAAGAGAGATGGGGAGGGAAGGAGCGTGGGAGAGGGAGAG
>NW_024817726.1:0-2065 GCF_019175285.1 Sceloporus undulatus | reverse complement strand
TGAATATCCACTGGAAATACATTTGTAAAATTTTCAGGTTTTCATTCCCCACCTATCCCCAACAGAACTGTGTAAAGGAAATGTGCCTACAGAGTTATGTCTTCCTTTACAATCCTATGCATATGTACAAGTGATTAAGCAAACTGAATGGGGCTTATTTCTGAGAAAACATGTTCCAAGATAATAGTCCCCAAGGTTCTGAACATAACATTTAAAAGATAGTACCCTAAAGGCAGCAGATCCCATTTGATCTGGGAAGCTTAGCAGGATCAGCTCTAGTTAGATGGAAAACTGCCAACAACTACCAGGTGCTGTAGGCTACATTTTGAAGGAAAGAACTGACTACTAAACCATCTCTAAGAATTCCTTGATTAAGAAAATCCTATGAAATTCAGGGAGTGATAAGTCAACAGGTGACTTGAAGGTGTGCACACATGAACACACACACACACACAAAACATGTTTACCAGTAATTAAGTCCTCTGACTTACTCCCATATAAATGAACATACTATTTTAGTTTTGTTTATTAAACAGTAAATATGTATGCATGCTAATAGAACATTAACTATGTTTACATGCTAAATTAGATCACTAGCAATTTCTACTACTGGAAAAGTTCTTAACTGTAAGGCATGGAGGCCATTTCTTCCATGGCTAGCTTTCAGTGCCCTTCTTCTTTCACCAAGACTCTGGACTTCAACCAGCAAGGCAGATCAGGTTTTAAAGAGGGATGCCCTTGAGAGACCTGAGTACAGTCAGCTCATTCCACACCCTAATGATTAGTTAATATCCCAAACCCATGGAGATATGAAGCTATGCTTTTCTTTTATGGCTAGTTGGCCAGTCTGACCTACTAAGCAGCTACACTCTTGGGTATGCCCCGCTCTTCAAGTATGTGACCTCCAGCCTGTTCATGGTTACACCACCTGCCTATGAACTTGTTCACCAAATCTGGTACTGTATCTCCTACCTCTGGTCCATGTGAGCATCGCCTTACCTATGTCTCACCTGGACTCTGTGGTAGTCTATTGAAAACTAGAATACAGGCCTGACAGACTAAATTTTATTATTAAATATAACACTATTCTATTTCCCAAGACACTGCTAAAAGGGCTTATGTCAAGCCTTTCCATTTCCTGAAATCTAGAGTAAGTTAGAAATGTTGTGTGCCTTCAAATCATGTCTGATTTATGGTAAGCCTAAGACAAACCTATCATGGGGTTTTCTTTGCAAGATTTCTTCAGAGGTTTGACATTGCCTGAGGCTGAGAGCATGTGACTTGCCCAAGACAACCCAGTGGGTTAAGCATAGTAATAAATACTATTCAGTAAAGAACAATATGACCCGGGATACAAAGGTGACCCCAAAATGTAGGGAGAAAAACCTGATGTTTCAAAGACAGGGTTGTTTCAAGCACCACATCCCATACTGGAGTAGATTTTCTGAAAGCATAAAGGAAAAGAAAAAATTGCCAGATATCTTTGCCTTTTTCATCCAGCAATGTGAGGTGGGTCACATTGATTGCAATCCAGGATCCAACACCTAATATATAAACTTGATTGATATCTATACACAAGATCCCAACAGAAATCCATTAGCAGAATTTGGAAACTTATTACTTTTAAAATCTTGTTTATAGCTCATAATTACATTATCCAAAACCAGGAGCTTCTGAGCTGAAACTATAGCCCCAATGCAGAAGTACTATGTGTTGTCTCAATGATAAAAGGCATCTGGCTAACAGCTATTGGTAAGTATATTGTTATGTGGTTCAACTGGTCTGTTATTTTGATCTGAAAGCCATATTTGTGGTATTTCCCATAAACTGATACTTCATATGTGACGCTGCAATTATGAAACAATCATTTTATATTCTCTCTATGTTTCTTAACTTATTTGAAAACACAATTCTTTAGTTGAACTAACAGTGCATACAGCAAAGAGTCACATTCAAACAAAAACAGCTGACTACCAGTACATTTACCCTACTGAGAACTGTAACTTCCTACTTATTTGATCGTTATGTATAAAATGGAAAATTTAACTACTGCAGAAGACTGATA
>NW_024817725.1:0-2065 GCF_019175285.1 Sceloporus undulatus | reverse complement strand
TGACCACCATAGATGGTAATAAGTACCAACTTCTCTTTGACAATTCCAACATAAGTTCTTACCCGTCTTATACATTCTGGCTATCTTCTCTGGGGTCAAGTGCCACCTATATAAGATTTTATAATAGTTCTCTTTAACATATTGTGATGGTGAATAGCTCATTCTTTTAGACCATGATTTCTCCCACTGAGACAATTCAATATTCCTTCCACAGTTCTGTGCCCACTTGACCATTGAGTCCTTAACAATTTCATCTTCCGTGTACCACTCTAGTAATTTTTTATAAACCTTTGACATTGTTTTTGACTCTGATTTCCAGATGATTTCTTCCATTTCATTATTAACACAAGTAAATCCTACCTGTTTTTTTTAATCTTCTTTGTATCTACAACTAAGCTGTCTGTATAGAAACCATCCTATGTCCCATCCTTCCTGTTTCAAGTTTTCATATGTTTTCATAGACCCATCATTATTTAAGAGATCTTTGTATCTAATCCAGTTCTGGTCTTTTTTTAGGGTCATAGCAATATAGTGCCTCATGTGGCGACAGCCACCAAGGAAATTTAGGCGAAATTCTTTTTTTATACTTATTCCATATATTAAATATTGCAGCTCGAATGTAGTGGTCATTAAAATTGCGGTTAGCCTTAATTTTCTCATAAAACATAAATCCATGCCAACCAAATCTAGTGTTTGTGCTTTCTAGCTTTAGAAGCTTACTATTTGATAAAGTTATCCATTCCTTTAAGTAGATTATGGCAGAGGCTTCAAAATATAACTTCAAGTTTGGGAGGGCAAAACCACCTCTTTCTTTTGCATCATACATAATTTTTATTCTGATCCTCGGTTTTTTCCCAGCCCATACAAAGTCTGCTAGTTGCTTTTGCCAATCTTTGAATATTTTTTTCATTTTTAATGGTGGGAATTGCTTGAAATAAAAATAATAATTTGTGGAGCACAAACATCTTTACTGCAGAAATTCTACCTAGTAACGAAAGATTTAATGTTTGCCAATTCTTCATATCTTTTTTAATTTCTGCCCATTTACTCTGATAATTATTCTTGAATAAATTAGAGTTTTTATTAGTTAACATTACCCCAAATATCTCACTTTATCTGTAATTTTAAGACCAGTTTTCTTCATTAAACTATTTTGATCATTTTTATCCATATTTTTTGTGATCACTGCTGATTTTTCTATGTTTATTTTAAGACCCAATATTTTCTCAAAGTTTTTAAAATGTTGTAACAATTTGTCACAGCTTGTCACAGGGTCCTCTAGTGTGACCACAATATCATCAGGGTAAGCTCTTACTTTCAAGCATTCCCCTTTAAATTTCACTCCAGTGATTTCATTATCCTCCCTCAAATTAATTAACAAAGATTCTAATACCAAGATAAATAATAGGGGGGATAAGGGGCATCCCTTTCTGGTACCTCTAAACAGCGAAATTGAATCCGTCCTCTGATCATTAATTATGACTCTTGCAGATTGTGTAGTATATACAGATTTTATCCATTTCACAAATCTTTGACCGGCTTTTAGCCGATTCAATGTGATAACAATAGAAGACCAGTCCAGAGAATCAAAAGCCTTCTCAATATCCAGGAAGATCAGAGCAAGTTTTCTTTCATTGTACCAATCATAGTCTTCTATCACATTTAAAATATATCTTAAGTTGTCTTTCAGTTGTCTTTTTGGGAGAAAACCGCACTGATCTTCCTGGATTATTATCAACAACACCCTTTTCAGTCTATTTGCCATCACATCTGCAAAGAGTTTATAATCCACGTTTAACAACGAGATCGGTCGGTAGTTCTTTAAGTATTGGTGGTCTTTTCCTTCTTTCGGGATCAGGATGATGTTAGCTTCCTCCCACGTTGACGGCAAGGTGTCTCCGTTGATCGAATTCATCACTTCAAGCAGATGTTTACCTATTTCTGTTTCAAAAGTTTTATAGAATCTAGCTGTGAAGCCATCTGGCCCCAGTGCCTTGCCAGGCTTAGCTCGCTGTATCGCCTCTTTCAACTCCTTCAAAGTGATATTCCTGTTTAATTCTGCAAT
>NW_024817724.1:1461-2065 GCF_019175285.1 Sceloporus undulatus | reverse complement strand
TGATATAAAACAAATTAATTATTTTGGTCAGGAGTATTTTACCAAATTGTCATCCCCTTTTTAATAATTCATTCTCTCTAATTTTGACAGCTTAGGACAAGAATGTGGCAACTGATAATGTTGTCAGAATCCACCTTCAGTCAGGCATTCAGGGTGTCTTCTGCCAGATAAATAGATAGACAGATAGATAGATAGATAGATAGATAGATAGATAGATAGATAGATAGATAGATAGATAGGCTGGTAGATAGATGGATGGATGGATGGATGGATGGATAGAACTTTTATAGACAATTTATCCCTGATTTTGCTCAAGTGGCTTTGCCTATTACTAATCTGTTAAAAACCTCTACCGGGGAAGGGAGAAAGAGGCGAGGGCAGACCCCCCCCCCCGGGAACAGAAAAACCCAAGCCCTCTACCAAGATTCATTGGACCCAGGAGTGCACTAAGGCGTTTGAAGCTTTGAAGCAGTTGTTTAGCTCAGAGCCAATGCTTAAGCACCCCGACCCCGAGCAGCCTTTCGTAGTGCAGGTGGACGCGGGCAGACCCCCCCGCCCAACCCGGGAACAGAAAACCCAAGCCCTCTACCAAATTCATTGGACA
>NW_024817724.1:0-1425 GCF_019175285.1 Sceloporus undulatus | reverse complement strand
TGGACCCAGGAGTGCACTAAGGCGTTTGAAGCTTTGAAGCAGTTGTTTAGCTCAGAGCCAATACTTAAGCATCCCGACCCCGAGCAGCCTTTTTGCCAATGGTTATCACACACAAGAGCACAATAAGGGTTTAAAGGCACATCACTTAGGGTAAGATTTGAATTTGGCTGTCAAATGGATGAGGACAAACCCTCATTGCTCGCTTAGAAAAACCTTTTTTGCGCATGCTCCAAACTGTCATTTCCACAAGCGCTCCCCTCTCATATGCCTCAGAGAGGGGAGGGGAAGGGAGTGGAAACTTGGTGGGATCCTCTTTGCCCCAGAAGCCCCAGAAGGAAGGCAGAATGAGACTTCCCTTTGCAAACTCCATAAATCTAGAAAGACACACACAAGAGAAAGAGAGAGAGGGGGGGGGGAGAGAGGGGGGGACTGGATCCATAGAGGGCTGATACTCCCTGATGTCCTCCTTTTCCAGGCCATGTCCTCCATTTCTCCCTCCTGTCCAGGAGGAATGCCAAAACTTTCTCTCTCTGCCTTCTCCCAGCAGCTGATTAGAGCCTGCAAAAAGGAGGAAAGCAGCTGGATGAGAATAAAGAGGGGAGTGTGCGTGTATATCTCTTTAAGAAGAGAGCATTCTCCCTCTTTGGCACAGGAAGGCAGCTTGGGAAATCTGTGAACCAAATGCATCTGGAGGCTTGCATTTTCAGATGGCTGGCATCACACGAAGAGAGTGAATTTGCAAGCAAAATAGACATGCAAATACAGTTGTTTTGTGAATTACCTTATTTCATGATTCACCTCACATTCTTCCTGGATTCTGTCCTGATTGCATGCAGCGTCATGTGAAAAGCAGCTGCAAACTTGTCCCTAATGCCCTGGATGACCCTGCATTGGCCCCACTTTAACCTTCCAATTTCCCCCTGTGTGAAAAAGTCCATAGATTCATAGAGTTAAAGGGCCATCCAGTCCAATCCCCTGCCATGTAGGAATACACAATCCAAACAGTCCCAACAGATGGCCTTCCAGCCTCTGTTGAGAAAGCTCCAAAGAAGGAGACTCCACCATTCTCTGAGGGAGAGTGTTCCACTGTTGAACAGCTCTTAACCATCAGGACGTTCAGGAAGACTGACATTCCACACTCAAACAATACTTACTTTCAGAAGGTTCTTCCTAATGGTTAGGTGGTATCTCTTTTCCTGTAGCCTGAATCCATTGCTACCTATTCTAGTATCTGGAGCTATAGGAAACAAGCTTGCTCCATCCTCAATATGACAACTTTCAAAGGGCTTAATTCATGAAAGTATACATTTAACTTCAGCATTATTGGGGGAATCTGCAAGGGCATAGAATCATAGAATCATAGAGTTGGGAGGGATGCGTGGGTCATCTTATACAACCCCTTGCCAAGCGGAAACACACAACTAA
>NW_024817723.1:0-2065 GCF_019175285.1 Sceloporus undulatus | reverse complement strand
CCGGGCGGTTCTTCCCGGGTTGTTGGAGGTGCGCATCTGCGCACCGGCCCGGGGAGGCCGCCAGCTGCACATTTTTACAGCGGCGCAAGAGCAAGAGGAGCGTGTGCACGCCAGCACTCAAACAGAGAATGACTGCAGTGTCATATCTCTGTTCTTATTGCTGTTCGGTAGGGGGAGGGGGAGGATATGGATGTGGGGAATGCTTTGGCTGTGGAGGGAGAGGGTAACTCCTGCATGAACGGAGCTCCTATTGAGGTGGTGTGGGGCAGGGGGAGGTATGGCGGTAGGAGTGCGGACTTGCGTTACAGAGGAAGGTGAGATCGATGCTTAATATCTATCTCTCCTTCCTGTCCCCCTCCTAACCACAAGGACCTGAGGGTCATTCCAACCGTGCCACAAACCCTGTCTCTGCTCCTGTGCAATGCCAGGTCCATTAACAACAAGACTCACATTGTCTACGATCTGCTTGCAGATAGCAATTGTGACCTGGCTTGCATTACTGAAACCTGGCTTGGGCCTGAAGGGGATGCTGTGTGGGCTCAGGCCCTCCTGGCCGGGTTTTCAGTGAAGGACCAGTCCAGGTTAGGTGGGCGGGGGGGGGGGGGGTTGCCTTGGTACATAAGAACACCTTGTCTCTCACCAGGAACCACATCCGTCAAACTTCCTGCATCGAGTGTATTTACTTGACCCTGAAGGCCAGGGACAGTCTAGGGATTTTGTTGGTGTATCGACCACCCCGTGCGCTAACAGACTCCCTTAACGAGCTGACACAGCTGGTCTCGGAGCTGATGCTGGAGACACCCAGGCTACTTGTCCTGGGTGACTTCAACATCCCCTTCGCGGCCAACTATATTCCACCCGGTGCGGCTCGGGAATTCATGGATACCATGGCGGCCATGGGCCTGTCCCATCTGGTCTCGGGACCGACGCATTTTGCAGGTAATACGCTCGATCTGGTCTTTTGCACGGATGCGGAAAATCCGTGGGCGGAAATAACCAATATTTCCACCCTGTCATGGATGGATCATTTCCTGGTGGAGGCGAAAATCAAGACTTCTACCCAGATCCCCCCTGGGGTGGCGGACCTATTAGAATGGTCCACCCTCAAAGGCTGATGGAACCCAAAAGGTTCCAGGAAGCCTTAGACGCCCACATGGTTGGAAATGACGGCGACTGTGTTGATGCCCTGACTGGTATCTGGGATACCGGTCTTTCCAGGGCTATACACAGTATCGCTCCCAAGCGCCCTCTCAGGCCTGCTTCCAAACGAAAGCCCTGGTACAAGATCTCCGGGCGAGGAAGTGGGTCCTGCGATGGCTAGAGCACCGCTGGCAGAAACACCTACGCTTAGCCAACAAGGCTCTCCTAGACCGCCTTTTGGAGGACTACGGAGAGGCGATACGAGCAGCTAAGAATTCGTTCTATGGTGCTCGTGTTGCGTCCGCGGAGTCGCGTCCAGCAGAGTTGTTCAGGGTGGTCGGGGAGCTAACTCAGCTCCCTCCCACCCCGAACCAGATCCTTGAACCTTCTAAGGCCTGCTGTGACCAATTTAACAACTTCTTCGTGGATAAAACCTCTCGGATAAGCGAGGGTCTTAACGCCGGCATTAGGGCAGAACCTAGAGTAGAGGTATCCACAGCCTCCGTGAACTCTATTAAACTGGATCAGTTTGAGTCCGTCAGTACCGATGATGTGGACAAGATCCTTAGAAGTGTTCGGAAGACAACCTGCTCTCTCAATCCCTGTCCCTCATAGCTAGCAGCTCAGGGGGGACCAGTGATAACTTCATTGTTACACCGGATTATAAATACATCTTTGAGGGACAGGCAATTTCCATCAAGCTTAAAATTGGCCATAGTAAAACCGCTGCTTAAAAAGCCCTCCCTCGACCCCCTGATGCATAATAATTATTGGCCAGTTTCGCTACTGCCATTTTTGGGGAAGGTGATTGAGAGGGCGGTTGCAATCCAGCTTCAATCGATCTTGGATGAAACGGATTATCTGGACCCATTTCAAACCGGCTTTCGGGCGGGCTACGGGGTTGAGACTGCCATGGTCGCCTTGG
>NW_024817722.1:968-2065 GCF_019175285.1 Sceloporus undulatus | reverse complement strand
ATTCCGGAAGGAAGGAAGGAAGGAAGGAAGGAAGGAAGGAAGGAAGGAAGGGCGTACTCCTTCCCTTCTTCCAGAGGCAGACATTATTGTAGAGGCTATAGGTGAGGTGTCCAATCTGTGAGTACTGAGGATGTGGACAAGCTCCTTGGAAGTGTGAAGAAGACAACTTGCCCTCTCAACCCTTGCCCTTCATGGCTAGT
This sequence comes from Sceloporus undulatus, assembly GCF_019175285.1. Taxonomy (NCBI): domain Eukaryota; kingdom Metazoa; phylum Chordata; class Lepidosauria; order Squamata; family Phrynosomatidae; genus Sceloporus; species Sceloporus undulatus. Next base: position 1,865 of record NW_024817722.1, on the reverse strand, counting down.
CCTCCAAGGAGGAGATGCACTTAGGACTCACCTGAGATGTATCATAGATTAATCTCCTAGGGAGGGCTATTTTCCATCTTGTTTAAAAGAAGCGGTGGTTCAGCGTCTTCTGGAAAAGCCCTCCCTAGATCCCTTGGACATGAACAATTCAGATCCATCTTCCATTTTTAAGCAAGGTGATTGAGAGGGCAGTTGCTCTTCAAGTCCAAGTGGTCTTGGATGAAACAGATTATCTAGACCCTTTTCAAATTGGCTTCAGGATGGGATACAGAGTCAAGATTGCTATAGCTCCTTAGATGATCTCCGCTTGAGCATCGACAGGGGAAGTATGACCCTGTCGGTGCTTTTGGACCTTTCAGTGGCTTTCGATACCGTCAACCATGGTATCCTGCTGGAAAACCTGAGGGAATTGGGGGTTGGGGGCACTGCGTTGCGGTGGTTTTGGTCCTATCTCAGAAGCAGATTCCAGATATTGATGCTTGGGGACAGTTGCTCCTCCAAAAGGGATCTTTCGGCATCTTTCGTCGCATCATCCTGTCCCGAATGCTATTTAACATCTACATGAAACCGCCTGGAGAGATCATCCGGAGGTATGGGATGGGGTTTTATCAGTACGCTTATGGCATCCAATATCTCTCCATGCCCCAGACTTCAGCGTCAACTAAGGAAGGCATCTCCCCTCTGAATGAATGTCTGGAGGGAGTGATGGGCAAGATGAGGAAATCAGATTGAAAGTGAATCCATTTAAGACAGAAGTACTTGTTGTTGGAGCCCCTAACCCAGGTATGGAGGTTTGTCTACCGCTCCTGGACGGGGTCACAGTTCCCCTAAAGGACTATGTTTGCAGTTTGGGGGTGCTCCTGGTTCCTTTGCTCCAGATGTCAGCTCAGAGAGATG
>NW_024817722.1:0-868 GCF_019175285.1 Sceloporus undulatus | reverse complement strand
TCCTTTGCTCCAGATGTCAGCTCAGAGAGATGCGACGGCCAAGAGTGCCTGTTATCAGCTTCGGTTGATACGCCAGCTGCGCCCTTTCCTGGAATCTGAAGACCCAAAACCTATGGTTCATGCGCTGGTAAGCTCACATCTTGACTTCTGCAATGCGCTCTACATAGGGCTACCCTTGCAGTAAGTCTGGAAACTTCAAGTAATTCAAAATATGGAACCTCATTGTGACCATTTGTTTGTTTACTTTTTTAGTTTCAGGTGAGCTTTATTTATAAATTCACATACAGTTATACATTTGCGATTGTACTTTCCAGTTATTGATAACTTCTGCCAGCATCTCTTGAACATACACGATATTTACAGATTGATCATATTTACAACTTCTAATACCTTCCAATACATGTTCTATTTATTATCTTGGCATCACCTATATATTCTGTATGGATATTTTGCCCTTTCCTGTATTTTCCCCTTACATTAGAAAAGAGTTAGAGAGCAAACTCTTCAAGTATCTTTATTTTATTTTCTGGAGTGAGATGGACTTTTCCAACTGACTCACTTATAATTAGTATTAACTATTAATGAGTCCTTCTTTCTGGGAATGGCTCAAGCCCTTAAAGGCTCAGGCCCCTTCCTCCTCCTCCGTTTTCTCCTCTGGAGGGACTGAGCATGCTCAGTGGCAGCCAAGGCAGCCATATTCCTTCAGGGCAGAGGAGCTTCAGGGGCTGCTACTGAGCATGCCCAGATCTCTTGAGGACCATCCTTAGTACTCTCCCTCCCTCTCTTGGTGTTTCCATGGCGACAACAGACTCTGCCTGGCAACAGGAAGAAGGCCTTTCTCAGAGGCACAAAGACACTCCTCTGGGGG
>NW_024817721.1:0-2065 GCF_019175285.1 Sceloporus undulatus | reverse complement strand
TACACTGACCCAGTTTAATTGGGCCAGGGAAATTGTTTCTGACCAGCAGATGTTTTCTTCAGACTGCTCACTGTTTTCTGACAAACCTGGGAAGGGTGTGGGGTCTCCTTCTCTGCATGTCTTCAAAAAGAGGCTGGACAGCTACTCACTGGGGATGCTCTAGCTGGCAATCCTGCATTGAGCAAGGGGTTGGACTTTATGGCCCATGAGACCCTTTCTAGTTCTATGATTCTTTGGAAGAAGGGAGCATCATCTTCTCTTTTGTAAAATGTCTGGGAGTACCTGACTCCTGACCTATTCTTAGGATGCTGTTGCTTCCATTTCATGTACCTTCTGTATAGTAAACCCCACAAATTAAAATGTTTTCATTAACTATCCAAATTCCAATAGGTTTTACATATTGAACCATCAGCATCAATGGTGAGTTTCATCAGATTTATAATATGATAAAGCAAAGGAATCAGGCTGGGTATTAATAAGCAGATTGCATTTTTAAAACCATGCTTACCTGCAGTTAGAAAAGATGCTCTTTTTATGGGCAGTAAGTAGTACAGTGAATATTATGGTCTTTTCAATGCATGCACTGAAATAGTTTCATAGTGTTTCTGAGATTGTAAGTAGAGCTGGATCAAAATTGGGAATATTTATTTATTTATTTATTTATTTATTTTTGTGTCACTTTTCTCCCAAAAAGGGACCCAGGTGTCAGACTTGAGCAAATTCAGAACCAATGTGCGTCAAAAGTCCAGGGTTCTGAAAACAGCAAAGAACTTTATTGATTACACACAGGCAGTAATTCACCAGTCAGCATTTAAGCTGAAACTGCCCCCTTCCAAAACCAAGCAGTATGTTAAAACCCCCAAAATCTAAACTCCACCCCAATCCCATTTGGCGGTAAAGCTAGCACCCACCACCAATTCCCATGACTTAACCTCCTTTACCAACTGCCTCCCCTTCCAAACATTCTCACCAGCCCTATCCCTTCCAGACGCAAGCGGTTTCTCCCTGTTTCAGTACCAGGCAACTACACTTCCCACTCCACACACATATTCCACTCCTATCATTCCCAAAACTACCCCTGCAAGCTGCATTCATTTCCTCCTCCCAATGTGAACTAACTATCCCATAAACCTAACAACTATCAAACTACCCATCAGCCCCACCAAAAATCAAATGCATATTATCCCATTTGAACCTCCCGTCTCCTCCCTCCATTATATACATATTTAGAACATGACAGAACCATTTCATGGCTCTGACACCAAGACAGCTCACAATATAAAAACACATTAAAACAATTAAAAACAACAACAAATAAAACAACCTAATTAAAACACTACAAGCATGGAACAAACTTAAAAGAAGAATATCCACTGCTAAATGCTAAATCACAAAGCATCTTAATTTTCTGTGGTTGCTGCGATAAAAGCGAGTACCATGCAAAAATAACCATGGAACAGGATATGAGGGTGGTGGTGTCCAATCTGACTACAATGTTTGAGAAGTTGTGCAGTGCCCAATGGGTGCGTACATACCATTAGCAAGTAATTATGTGTCAGGCTCCCAATTGCCACCCCCAAACAACAAGAGGCTGTGCTTCCTAAAAGTAACAGCTTTATTGAAAGGTAAAGGTATAGGCAACAGAAGTGACTTCTTTGTCAGGAATGAAGATACATAGTTACAGATGGGTTATATAGTCCCACGAGCAGACCCACCCCCACTAAGCAATAAAGTTAATTAATTGGATCAGTCTTTCCCGCGGACGGCGCAGTGAGGAATCTCCACCCAGATGACGTAGTGTCCTCTTGTCCGGCCTCTCCAGCCTGTTCCCAAAACAATTAAGTTCTCACCAAGTGTTATCTCCTGCTTGCACCTGTGGCCTTGAAGCCCAGACATCCCTCTCTACTAAACTAAGTAATATAAAACCTTAACAACCTATGAGTATATGTAAGAATGATTATATATCCCATCATCCCACAACCCAACACACATGGCAGCATATAAAGCATAACAACAATATATATTAATATCAGGAACATATTACTATAACAGTCTATAAGTAATA
>NW_024817720.1:0-2065 GCF_019175285.1 Sceloporus undulatus | reverse complement strand
GAGCCGATGGCGAAGGCGAGGAACCTGCGGTGGGACTCCCTTATCCCAACATGGAAATAAGCGTCCTTTAGGTCCACCGTCGCGAATCAGAGGTCCTGCTGGAGCAAAGGCAAAATGGAAGCCAGCGTTACCATGCGAAAACGTCTATACCTTAAGAACGAGTTCAGTTCTCTTAGATCCAGTATGGGTCTGGTTCCTCCATCTGGTTTTGGAACCATAAAATATCTGGAGTAAAAGGCTTTGGGCCATAAATCCGGAGACAACGGTGAGATGGCCCCTTTTTGAAGGAGGGAACGCACTTCGTCGAGAAGGGTGCCTGAGGGGGCAGTAGAAATAAAAGCTCCGGTGGGCGGGAGCTCTTCGAACTCGAGGGTATAGCCCCTTCGGACGATGTTTAAGACCCAGGAGTCGGAGGAAATAGAAGCCCATGTGGTGGTAAATGGCCTTAAAATGTTGAGGAAAAACAATTTAGAAGAGGCGAAGTGCGCTGTGGATCTTCATGCCCTTTTCTTCCCCTGGTCGGGCTCCTGTCGGCAGTTCTTACGGTACCGAGACTGGTTGCGACGGCCCCAGGAAGAGGACTGCTGGGGGGGGGGTAGCCCTGTCCCTGTGACCCCTGTTGATGGAACTGGTGTTCCTGGTAAGGAGACCTCTGGAACTGACCTTGGTGATGCTGCCAAGGGCGAAGAAGCTTGCGGAAGGAAGAGGGGCGCGGTGTGGACATGCCATGCTTCCGAGCGGCCGCCTTCATTTGGAACTTTTTGTTGAGCCTTTCGTCGGTGTCGGCATGGAACAAGCCGGAGCCGTCAATGGGCATGTCCTCGATCGTAGACCTCACGCTCTGATTGAGGTCGGAGCCACGGAGCCAGGCATGTATTCTCAATGCGATAGAAGCCGACATGGCTCTTCCAACGCATTCAGTGACGTTTCTGGCCGCAGTGATCAGCCAGCTCCCGATAGAATGGGTCTCATCCCTGATCTCGGTCAAGGTCCGCTGTACCTTGTCCGGAACGTCTGGAACTATCGGGGAGATGCCTTCCATCAAGGTCTGGACGTATGCTCCCATGCAAGCCGTGTAACTAGTGGCCTTCGCTGCCAAAGCCGCTGCCGCATACGCCTTCTTGGCCAGGGCGTCTATCTTCCTGGCTTCTTTATCCACCGGGGAGGTCGTCTGCCTCTGGGTGAAAGTCTGCTGAGCACCCTCCACTATAGCCGAGTTCTGGCGAGGATGAGATATGAGCCACGGTGCATTGGGAGCCGCAATCTTGTACAGCGACTCGATCTTGCGCGGAGGCCCGAGGGGTGAAGAAGGAGAGTCCCAGGAACGCTTGAGGATCGTTTCCAATGATGGAAGAAACGGCACGCACGGAGGTGTTGGAACCCGGCCATGGACCCGATGTTCGACTGGGTCTGCTGCATCCGCATCCAGGTAGACCAGTTCAATGTCCAGAGCCCTGGACATCTTGATAACGTGTTCCGCGAAGGAACGCACGTCATCTGATGGAGAGGCCGCCTCCGGGTAGTGCAGATCCTGCGGCGATTGGCGCGGGGGGTCTTCAACATCTGAAGGCTCCTGTGACCCGATCGAGGCATCCGCCTCGGAATCGGAGGACTCGACCGGCACTAAGATGTTCTGCCTAGGCCTGTCAGTTGGTCGCGGTGCTGGCTGGAGCAAGGCAACTCTGGATGCGGGCACAGGATCCAAATGACCTTCCTCCCGTCTCGAGACCCCTCGGGGACGATCACGGGGGCGATCGCGTGAGGACACTCTGGACATCGCGACGTCCTTCGGCACCTTTACATAGAATTGATCTGCCTCGGAGTCGTAAAACAGCCCATCATCGGCAGGAACCCGCACTGGAGACAGGGCAGCTGGCGATGGAGACCTCAGGGGCTGCTCAACCCGCGCTGGAGAACAGGGTGCTGGGGACGGAGACCTTGAGGGTAAACCCCGAGAAGGAGACCTCGAAAGTCTATCCCGGGAATCCTCATCATTCGAGAGGAGAAAGGGAACGGTTGTCGTCGCCGACGGCCCTGGGATCGAAGAAGCTTGTTGAGCATCCCT
>NW_024817719.1:0-2065 GCF_019175285.1 Sceloporus undulatus | reverse complement strand
TATGAAGCCTACCTTACAAGGCTGTTGTGGGAGTTAATCACAAGGCAATTATTACACAAGAATGGCCACCTTTTAGCAGCTTACAATATAAATATCCATACAATACAATAAAAACATTTTCCATTATGTCCCAAACCCTAACCCTAACCCTCCCATCCAAAATAAAATGCCATTAAATTACTGGACAGTTATTAAAACAATTATTAGAAACAGGGATAGTAGCCAAAGCCCAATGTTTGTGAAGAATAATAATAATGTGTGTATTAAAACTATCCTCCCCATTTCTGATCCCTTTTAAAACCCTTGTTCCCCAGAAGGAGCAGAGTTGTGTAATATGAAAACCCTCTCAGAAAAGAGACACAAAAGACAGACAAAGGGACACACTTCCTTCCTTTTGGCCCAAGGAGCCTGGCCTCCTTCTGACTCTGGAGCCTCAGGAGAGAAAGAGAAGCCTCTGTTCAACTGAGGTCTCAGAGAAGGTTCTGGAACATTATTCTCCACAGTCACAAGCAGACAATAAAATGGCCTCCGGAACACAAAAGCGTTGCCAGAACACAAAACGGCTGTTGGAACACAAAATGGCCGCCTCTGACTCACAGCTTGGCACTTGTCAGTTTGAGGCCTTCAGGGTAGAGAGAGAGAGACAGGGACTCTGGCCAATCAGGGCCAGGGATGGTGGAAGGGACAGGGATTCCAGCCAATCAGGGCCAGGGATGGTGGGAGGGATGGGGACTCCAGCCAATGGCAGCCCTCAGAGTGTCCTCTGGAGCCAATGATGTGTAAAATACATATCATAAAAACACCACAAAGCATAAACATTCCAATTACAGAAATCTCAGGGCAGTTATGCTGTTATGACCGGAAGTGAACATATACACAGTTATAATTATATATACATGCTGATGTTGAGCAGAACATGGGCAGTGTATACATGCGCATATTTCTCCATGCATTTGATTATGTTTAAATTGTACGCAAGTAGAAGAGTATATATATAAATTATATATATATATGATCCAATATATATGTGTACATATGCTTTCATCTCTCTCTCTCTCTCTCTCTATATATATATATATATGTGTGTGTGTGTGTGTGTGTGTGTTTAAATAAGAGTGCGTACACATGCACATGTTCAGACAGATATCTATGGGTATGTATAGATATATCTATGGGTGTTGTATGCAAGATCTATAGTCTTAAAATATTATCTGTGTGTGTGTGTGTGTGTGTGTGTGTGACCTCTTATCACCTCTTTTGTTTAGAGTTGCCTTCACAGTGTTATTAAATAATATTAGAAGCAATGTGGGCATTAAGGGAGTGAAGATTAAGAATTATGTTTATCAAGCTAGGGCATTTGCCGACTATCTCATTTGCTTCTTAGATGACCCACTAAATAGCATTTTGGCTGTCAATTATACTCTGGAGGCATTTGCTGAAATATCAGGGTTAAAGGTGAATCAAAACAAAACTGTGTTTATTAGGAAGAATTTAAACCAAGAAGAACAACTGGAGTTAAGTAATGTATCGGGGTATAGAGTCGTTAATAAAGCTAAGTATCTGGGAATATACTTAATGACCAAAAACATTGACTTGTTCCACAACAACTATGGAAGATTATGGAATGAAGTAACAAAGGATATGTCTGCATGGTCCAAATTGCATCTCTCATTCTATGGGAGAATAGCAACGTTAAAAACGAATATCCTTCCTCCGTTTTCTGTACTTATTTCAGAACATACCAATTGTAGCCAAAGACAAACACTTTGCAATCTGGAAAAAACAGTTCTCTGGATTTCTTTGGGAAGGTCAATGAGTCAAATTTAGATTGTAATCCTGGGGGCAGGGAACCGTCATTTATCCCCTCTGTTGTAAAACGCTTGGATTCCCAGTGATTGGGCGGTATATAAATAAATCCTATTATTATTATGATTATGATTATTATTAGGGTGAGATGGAAAATTCTGACAGACAAATATGACAGAGGGTTGTGCTTTACCAAACTTTAAGCTATACTGTATTATTATGCATCTTGTCTGTGTTGTCTAGAGAACTGGATTAATCT
>NW_024817718.1:0-2066 GCF_019175285.1 Sceloporus undulatus | reverse complement strand
CAAAAAAAGTTTCACCAACTAGTTGGGTTGCTTAGTGGATACAACAGATTATGAGAGGAACTGTAGTATCAGAGTGTGTCAGTAATAAACTTTAAAACTTACAGAGGCATTCATAGTGTGAAGACTTTCCTGGAGATAGCATAAGAGAAGAAGAATACAGTACAGTTTTGTGGAATCCTCAAATTTTAACTAGGAATCAAAACTAAAGAATCTGGGGGATGACTTGAGCATGACTTGGTGCTTCTCCCAGCCCTTTAATATTTTCAGCTGCTGTAAGACATCATCTCAAAAAGTACAAACAGAAGCATCCTGTTCACATACAGGATTTAGATTTATGTGTTCATACTGATTTTGCCATATCAAGACCAGACAACGTAAAGGAAACCTGCAACATGTATTGTGAAAAACAGAAAGATATGGCTAACAGAAGAAACACATCTGTGGAAATGGGAATCAGATTATATAGAACAGCAATAGTGTTGGTTGGTTGAATCCCATGTGAAAAGGCCCATTCAGACTGCAGAACCATCACTTAAAGGTGATACAATGCTTTTTTTTTTTTTTGTTTTGTTAATTGTAGTTCACTCTTCTGTTGTATAAGTTAGATATGTCAGCAGGAAATTGGTTTATTTAAATTACCATAAATATTGGGGTAAATATTTCCAGAGTTCTCATTTTCAAAGAAGTTGTTCTGCTGGGATCTGGTATGGAAATTCCAGTAAATCCAAATTTTCCATTTGATATTCTAATAAAACAGAAAAGGATGTTTTGCCTTAAGTCAACAAAGTACAGTTCTAGTTCAGATTCCAGACCAGCTCATGAAAGGTTCAGAGGGTGTCTTTCACCAAACTTGCCTCACTGGGAATTCCTCCATCCCACTTACCCTCCCAATTTGGGAGGGTAATAGGGAGAAGCGGAACCACATTGGCTTTTCAGATTGAAGATACCAGCAGGGATTTCACACAAACCCATGCTGCTTGTCCAAAACATACTGCAGAAATAATCCAGTTTGAGACCACTTTAACTGACCTGGCTCAGTGCTAGGGAATCCAGGAAATTGTAGTTTATTGTGGCACCAGAGCTCTCTGACAGAGAAGACTAATGTCTTACATAAAAGCAGGTCCCAGAATTCCCTAGCATTGATCCAGGGCAGTTAAAGCGATCTCAAACTGGGTTATTTCTGAAGTGTGTTTTGGATGCTAGTTGGGAAGATGTGGGCAATTCCTCTTGTTATCTCTATATTGGACTGGGAATCTTTGCCCATTCTTTTCAGTAAAGAAAAGTGCAAGATGGGCAGAGTTCTCCATTTTCAGGTGCTGGCTGTGGGAACATATTTGCAACTTGTGCTTGGATCTTGGAGCTCACAATAAGAATCCAGGTACTATACATTTTCAAAGTTTGAAATATTGCAATATTAAAAGTTGTTTTTAGTAAGCATTTCTAACCATACTCATTCCTATGAACAATAACTAGATTTGCAGATGATGGAATGTCACAGCCAGTCCAGCAAATAACTAATTGTTCAGTCTATTTCATCATTTCTAATCATTTTCTCTTGACAGAAGACAGAGTGGAAATTCAATAGAAACAAATCAATTTTGGTTACTGAAAAGTTAATTGGGTTAACTAATACTTCAATGAAACAAGATGTGAGCATCTGCAGCTTATGTTAATAATCATATACTTCAGCCTAGAGTAATTACTGGACTCAAGATATATATGTGTGTGTGTGTGTGTATATATTTTCAGACAGATGAACAGGCCATGCTAGAAGACACATTGGTGGCACTGTTTGACTTGGAGAAAGTTACATTTTATTTTAAACAATCTGAACAAGAGCCTCTAGTTGCAAGTAAGTATTGTAATGTATATTTCAATCTTTCACTGTTATTTCAAAATGTTTTGTTAGAAATGCTTTGTAGCACTGCATTTTTCTAATTTGTAACCTAGCAACTGAATATGTAACCTCTGAGAAATTTTGTGTAGTTTTGGAATAGATATCCTTGCAGTCTCATACAGGTGCAACATTCCCAGCTTCCTGACCATGGACAAAATTTCAAACACAT
>NW_024817717.1:0-2066 GCF_019175285.1 Sceloporus undulatus | reverse complement strand
TAGAATAATAGAGTTGGAAGAGACCCCAAAGGCCACCCAGGCCAACTTCATTCTGCCATGCAGGAACTCTCCATCAAAGCATACTTGACAGATGGCCATCAAGGAAGGAAATTCCACCATCCTCCATTGAGGGAGTGTGTCCCACTGTCGAACAGCCCTTACTGTCAGGAAGTTCTTCCTAATGTTGAGCTGGAATCTTTTTCTGTAGCTTGCATCCATTGTTCCTGATCCTAGTCTCTGGAGCAACAAAAAACAAACTTGCTCCCTCCTCAATATGATACCCCTTTAAATGTTTAAACAGGGCTATCATATCACCTCTTAACCTTCTCTTCTCCAGGCTAAACATCCCCAGCTCCCTGAGTCGTTCCTCATAAGGCATGGTTTGAAGACCCTTTACCATTTTAGTCCTCCTCCTTTGGACACGCTCCAATTTCTCCACATCCTTTTTAAATTGTGGTGCCCAGAACTGGACATAATATTCCAGGTGGGGCCTGACTAGAGCAGAATAGAGTGGCACTATTAATTCCCTTGACCGAGACAGTATACTTTTATTGATGCAGCCTAAAATCACATTGGCCTTTTTAGTTGCCGCATCGCACTGTTGACTCATGTTCAGCTTGTGGTCTACTTGGATTCCTAGATCCCTTTCATACATAGTCTCATTCAGCCAGGTGTTGCCCAAATCCTATCTATGCATTTTATTTTTCCGTCCTAAGTGCAGTACCTTACATTTCTCCGTGTTGAATTTCATTTTGTTAGCCTTGGCTCAGCTTCTAGTCCATTCAGGTCATTTTGAAGTTTGATCCTGTCCTCTGGAGTATTAGCTATTCCTCCTAATTTGGTGTCATCTGCAAATTTGATAAGTATGCTTCCAATTCTGTCATCCAGGTCATTGATAAAGATGTTGAATAGCACTGGGCCCAGGACAGAGCTCCTGGACACCCCACTGGTCACTTCTCTCCTCACCCAGCAATCTATCCAGAATACTCCCATGACATTGTGTGCTTAGTTGGAATGTGCTAGGAGTTGTCACCTATAGAACATGAGTCAGTCCAACCAGTTATTAGGAATACTGGGAGGGAAGGCAAGAGAGGAAGGTATTTTAGATGTCAAGGCCAGGCTTCTGATAGAGCAAACAGAGCTGCATTGACAGTGGAACACATTCCCTTAGAGAGCACCCTTCTTTTGAAGTAAAATGTAACATCAGAGCCATTGGCAGTAATCTTTGAGAACTAGAGAACAGGAGAAATCCCAGAAGACTGGAGGAGAGCAAACGTCCCCATCTTCAAAATGGGGGGGAAAGAGGATCCCAACAATTATTACTCAGTTAGTTTGACATCAATACCAGGAAAGATTTTAGAGCAGAAAAGGTTAATGAGACGATTCCCTGCCCTCAGGCTTACAATCTAAAAAAAACATGATGCAAAAGGAGAAGGGAATAGTGGTGGGGCAGGCGATCAAGTCCAGTGGTTCGTCTCTCCCTCTGAGGCCTGGACCAAGGCAGATGGACCTGAGGGAGAGCCCTGCTTCTTGCCCTGGCTAGCCCTGAGGGAGTTGGGCCTGCCTTTTCCCTCCCTTCCAGGCCAGAGGATGACAGATGGCATGGAGAGAGGGCTCTACAGTTGCAGGACGAATTGTCTTGCAGGAAGAGACAGGGAATCCTAGATTTTGGAAGGGACCCCTGAAGGACCCCCAGTCCAACCCTGTTTTCCATGCAGGAAGAGACGTAGAATCCTAGATTTGGAAAAGGCTTCCAAGGGCCATCCAGTCCAACCCGCTTCTGCCATGCAAGAAAGACCCAACATAGAATCATAGAACCAGAGCTGGAAGGGACATTGAGAGGTCATGCAGTCCATCACCCTTCTGTAGCAGGAAACCCACCGAGTAAAGAAAACAAATAGATTTTATTTGCACAGTATTAGCCGGGACTCAGGCAGCAAAAGGTGCCAACAGCCCCAAACACAAATTCAGCTAAGCTTTTATAGAAATTCACACCACTACAGGAAGCCATATTCCCCCTCCCTCCCTTCAGTTAACTTCCTAATGTTCATTTTATATAAATAACA
>NW_024817716.1:0-2066 GCF_019175285.1 Sceloporus undulatus | reverse complement strand
GGAAGGAAGGAAGGGGAAGGCTGATGGATGGATCGAAGGAAGGAAGGCAGGACATTAATGGATCACAGGAAGGAAGGAAGGGGAATGAAATGGGAGGAATGAATGAAGAAGGAAGGAGGAAGGAAGGAAGGAAGGAGACAGTAGGAAGTAGAAAGTGTCCGCAAGAGTTTGTAAGAGTCTTATTTTATTGTATTATTATCCGTCTCTGTCTATCTCTCTCTTTCTTTCTCTATTTCTCTCTTTCTCTTGCCTTTTCCTTTGTCATAATAACATGCGCCGGGGGCTCATGAATATTTAATGAACTTCTGCTCAGATATTCAGGAGCAAGGAGAGAATGTTAAAGAATAAAATAGAATGATAATAATGATGATAATGAAAGAAGGAGAGAAGGAAAGGAACGCAGGGGGGAACATATAAGGTCTCCTCCATTTTGAAATCTCCAGGCGACAAATGAACGAACGAAGAAAGAAAGAAAGAGAAGAAGGACTCGAACCCAGGACCGTCTGCATATAAATATGGGAGACTACCTTCTTCATATTATTCTTATTCCTCCTCCTTTCCTCTTTCTCATTCTCTTCTTCTTCCTCCTCTCCTCGCATTGGAAGTGACCAGTGTCCACCGGGAGTGACCATTACTGACCAGTAGTATCCAGCGGACATGACAAATGTCCAGCGCCTATCGGAAGTGACCAATACGAAGTGTCTGGCATCCAGCAGAAGTGACCAATGACCATTAGATATGCTTGAAAGGCATCGGAAGTGACTGATGACCATCGGAAGTGACCAATGGCCTTCAGAAGTGGCTCATATAGGAAGTGTCCCAGTGCCCATCAGAAGTGACCAATAACAATTAGATGTGTTTGAAACACATCAGAAGGGCCCAATGACCACCAGAAGTGTCCCAGTCCCCATCAGAAGTGACTGATGTCCATCAGAAGTGACCAATATCCATCAGAGGCTGCCCAATGCTGATCAATAGTGTCCCAATGTCCATCAGAAGTGACCCAATGTCCATCACAAATGACCAAAGTATATCAATAGTGTCCCAATGCCCATCAGAAAAGTGACCAGTGCCCATCAGAAAAATAATCAATGCCCATCAGAAAAGTGACCAATGTCAACCAGGAGTGACCAGTGCCCATCAATAGTGTCCCAATGCCCATCCAAGGTATCCCAATGTGCCTCAGAAAAGTGACCAATGCCCATCAGAAAAGTGTCCAGTGCCCATCAAAAAAGTGACCAATGCCCACCAGAAAAGTGACCAATACCCACCAGGAGTGGCCAGTGCGCATCCAAGGTAGTCCAGTGTCCATCAGAAAAGTGTCCAATGCCCATCAAAAAAGTGACCAGTGCCCACATGGAGTGACCACTGCCATGAGAAGTGACCAGTGCCCGTCAGAAGTGACCAATGCACATCAATAGTGTCCCAATGCCCATTAGAAAAGTGACCAGTGCCCATCAGAAAAGTGCCCAATGCCCATCAGAAAAGTGACCAGTGCCCATCAAAAAAGTGACCAATGCCCACCAGAAAAGTGACCAATACCCACCAGGAGTGACCAGTGCGTATCAGAAGTGACCAATGCGCAACAGTAGTGTCAAGATGCCCATCCGAGGTATCTCAGTGTCCCTGACGCGATTCGACCGCAAAACACGCCCGCCGCCTTTGTATCCTTTGAGCGCCGCATCATTGTTGTCATGTCCGAAAAGCAAGGGAGGAGGAAAAGGAAGAAAAGAAAAGGAGGGAGCGAAGGAGGGAGAGGATTAAACGGGGAACGCTACCTTTACTCCTAGTAGAAACACGGGTTAATGCCCTTAGTAAAAGGCCCATTACCGGAGGGCAGCAAGTAAAGAGCCCTTAGCGCTCACTTATCTCGTTCCTGGATAATGGGATGACCCTTGTGTGGCCCGGCTGGTGGCATTGCGCCGCACGGTAATGGCAGTGCACGTGAAGAGGCGGCGATTTTTGGAAATCCAATTTTAAAAAGCCGCCATGACGAGGAAAGAAAAAAAGGGGAGGAAAAGGGAAAAGAAAAAGCTGGGACTCCCTCCGCAAAGAGAATGGCAGCC
>NW_024817715.1:0-2066 GCF_019175285.1 Sceloporus undulatus | reverse complement strand
CTCACAAACAATACACAGCTTTCCATAGCTCACTGCTTTCTCACTAAGATGGCAAATTATCTGTCTGATATATTATGGTGGCAAGTTCCCTTGACAGATTCTGCAAGCTTTATGAAGCTTTTCCAATAGGCTGTTACAGGTGATATTTCTTGACAGAACAACACCATCAGTTCCTCCACCTTTCCTTCACAACATTGCAGACTCTGCATTCTTCTTTCCCCCAACATCTCTTCATTTCATCCTACAATCGAGTTGGACTGTCATAGGTACTGCCGTGATGATGCTCAAGTTTGTATGTAGTACAGATACTTCAGCTTTTCTGCATTTTGTTCAAATAAATCTTTCCAACTCAACTACAGACAGAAACAGTTTGTGTCGCATCACGACCAGTAGGTTCTGCTTCCCTCTTTGTCACAAGACTCAAAAAGGAATGGTTGCAGATCACAGATATACTGACATCAATTAGCAGACATTTTAATTATGTAATTGTTTAATTTTAATGTCTTGAAGGCCTCCTTACAGCCAGATTTAGGGTCAATTTTCATCAGTCAGCAATTTAATGTGTCAGCGTAGATTGTATGTGTGTAGGCTTAATCTATCATCACTCTAAATATTGATTTACCATGCCATTCATACTAAAGGAGCCTCTTAGAAGAGTTTTCAGTGCCATGGTAAATTTGGGGCTAAGGTTTATTTAGTAGATTTATAACCTGTATTTCTTATAGAGATCCAGAGTGACTCGAAATATATAGCTCAATACAGAACATCTGATGCACTTGATGACAGTTCACTCCATGCATTTGAGGAAGCAGACCAAGTCTATGAAAGCCTATACTACAGCCTCCTTTGCTTAGTTAGCCTCAAAGGTGCTACAAGACCACTTTGAATACTGATACTCCAGACTAGCATGGCTTTGCCTTTGAATCCTCATGTCCCAATCAGTTAGTGGGAATGTGAGGCTGTTTTAAAAGCCTGTCCAAATGTTGCATGCAACTCAGCTCTGATTTGGTGTTTGGGAAGCTGTTATTCCTGATTAGACATGCATAGAAATAAGCGAGTTTTGTATCTTCCATTAGTAAATAGCTGAATTAATTATTTGGTCCTGCTCTGCACTCTTAGCCTTTGCCACTACTGCAATACAGCACCCAAACCTTCCTAAATTGGAAGTGTTTCAAGGGCAAAAAATGTTCCCAACTTCTATTACAGAGAGATCCAAGGATTTCATCACCTCACATTCTAGGAGTCTTCACTGCTCAAAAAGAAAAATCAGCTATTAAAGAAACAAGTATCATCATGTGCATCAGCCCGAATTTCTAGCCATGGCTGTTTATAAATTCGGCAGAGGAGCCAGTTGTTGGCACAGAATTCATCATCTTGAACAATCCCTTTCTTTCTTTCTCAAAAAAGAAAAACACCTTGTGCTTAAAGCTACAAAGAGTGGATGGAAACTGTAGCCTATGAGCAATGCCTGGTGAAAACTTAAAAACTAAAAGGACAGACAACACAAAGACAAATTTCTAACATTTGAACAGATATGAATTCATGACCTGCAAAGATCTTCATTTATTACTATAAGGGCAGCAGTTGGAAGTGCATCAGGAACCAGAAGCAATGGAATCAGTTGATAATATGGCAAAAGTCCTGAGCAATGCAGGAGACAGAACAGAGAAAAAAGGTAACAGAGCTGAAGAGCTAACTAGGAGTGAAGGACAAGGTGGCAAGGTTGAGGAGCAAGCTGAAGAGCATCAGGGCCAAAGAGCATGTCAGAACCAAATATCAAGGTGCAAGCCAGGAGTCAAGATCCATCAGGACTGAAGGATATGGTGGTAGGGCCAAGACACAAACACTTAATTACATAAGTCGGGGTCAAATGGCAAAGAGACAGAACCAAGAAAGATGTCAACAGCCAAGACTAAAGAAGTCACAATCAGAGCTAAAGCAAGGAAGAAGGACTGTATATGAATACAGGAACAAACACACTGCCTAAGATATTAAACTTAAAAGAGGAAGACACTTGGGACCCTAGCACTTATATAGGACCTGAACCGACAGGCCAAAATAAAGCT
>NW_024817714.1:0-2066 GCF_019175285.1 Sceloporus undulatus | reverse complement strand
TCTAGTGTGGATGCAGCCTTTATCCCCTTTAGACTTTCTAGGATCTAGGAGTCCTAGTAGACCACAAACTGAACATGAATCAACAGTGTGATGCGGCAGCTAATAAGCCCAATGCGATTCTAGGCTGCATCAATAGAAGTGTAGTGTCTAGATCCAGGGAAGTAATAGTGCCACTATATTCTGCTTTGGTCAGGCCCCACCTGGAAGACTGTGTCCAGTTCTGGGCACCACAATTATAAAAGGACATTGAGAAACTGGAGCGTGTCCAAAGGAGGGCAACTAAAATGGTGAAAGGTCTGGAAACCATGCCCTACAAGGAACGACTCAGGGAGCTGGGGATGTTTAGCCTGGAGAAGAGAAGGTTAAGAGGTGATATGATAGCCCTATTTAAATACTTGAAGGGATGTCATATTGAGGATGGAGCAAGCTTGTTTTCTGCTGCTCCAGAGAACAAGACATGAAAGAATGGATGCAAAGTGCAGGAAAAGAGATTCCACCTCAACATTAGGAGGAACTTCCTGACAGTTAGGGCTGTTCAACTGTGGTGGAGTCTCCTTCCTTGGAGGTCTTTAACTAGAGGCTGGATGGCCATCTGTCAGGGATGCTTTGATTGAGAACTCCTGCATGGCAGAATGGGGTAGGACTGGATGGCCCTTGGGGCATCTTCCAACTCTATGATTCTCTGAGTATCAAATCCGTTGTTCCTTTTGTGCTCTGACTGTCAAATTCTCCTTCTTCCAGCCAGGAAGCGTGTTTTCGGTGGGTGGTTCGTCCAGTGCGTCTTCTGCCCACTCCCGTTCCCATTCCCACGCCCGGTATAGGACCAAAGCTGTCAACTCGGAAGTGGACGAGAGCCTCTTTGGGATCGACAAGGTGAGGATGAAGAGAGATGGCTGTTTTTACAAAATATCAATAACGGAGTAGCTTATATATGTGCTTATATATGTGCCCTTGGGATACAAAAGATTGTGTGCTTTTGGTTACAGACCTTGATACCTAAAGAACACTTCTCACCACTACTCTGGGAAGCTACAAAGTCCTAGTGGAGTGTTCTCTCTAGGAATCTCTAGGCCCTTCAGTGCAACATTTGGTTAAAGTTGGCCATAGGGTTGTGCTGGAAGAAAATCATATACATGCATCAGGTATTTTGCACTTTGATACCATAATGATAGTTATATATAGCTAGTTATACTGTATTTCTGTTAAGCTTTTATATATATAAAAGGCTTAACAGAAATACAGTATAACTAGTTATATTATATAATAATATAGTAAAAAATTATGGTATCAAAGTGTAATATACTGTACACACACACGCATATACACATCTATATAAATTCTGTCATTCCAAATGCAATTACAGTTGCCCCTCTGTTTGCACGGACATCATATCCATGACCCTTGCTTTCTCACAAGGAGCAAACAGAGGGGATTAAATGAGGCACGTGCCCAAGGCGCGCGCCCATAGCTGCTCACAGGCATGTACCCGCATTCAAGCCTATGGGGCTTGAATATGTGCAAAATTGTTTTTGCGGGGTGGGTGGGTCCAGAAAGGATCCTCCACAAAAACAGAGGACTGACTGTATGCCCTTTTTTGTTATCGATACATCAATACTTAACAGAACTTTCAGTGGAAGTAATATACTGCAAAGATGTGGAAGATCTGTATGATGGCTCCCCAGGTTTGGAATCAGCCACCCCATGTTTTTCTTTTAGGGAAGGGTTAATTAGTTTTAATGCTGACTTCATTTCATTGCTAAATTAAAGCAACATTTTTTATCCAGACCTTTGAGGCATAATGATTTTGCCCACTCTGCACAGGTACATCAGTTTAAATTGTTTTATTTGCTTGAAACTGTTACTGTTTAAATTATTCTTTACTGCATTAAATTTTAAATTGTCCTAAATTGGTTTTATTTGTGTACAACCATGAGATTCTGTGGTAGAGGGCAACCAACCCACAGGTGGAGATTGCTTGGTTTGATTGGTTGTTCCTTGTGCATTACCAAAAAGTTGTTTCACAGCCTTGTGAAAAGGGGGACAGTTTTCTGAGATGGTCTTGGGCC
>NW_024817713.1:0-2066 GCF_019175285.1 Sceloporus undulatus | reverse complement strand
GGGGGGGAGTGGAGAGGGACCAGAGGGACAAGGCCTGGAAGTGGTAGGCTTCATTTCTACACTGAGGCCTCCAACTGCCAAACACTGAGGTGGAGGTAGCCATTTTGTGTTCTGGCGGCCATTTTGTGCTGCTTGTGACTGTGGGGAGTAATGTTCCAGAACCTTCTCTGAGGCCTCAGTTGAACAGAGGCTTCTCTTTCTCTCCTGAGGCTCCAGAGTCAGAAGTAGGCCAGGCTCCTTGGGCCAAAAGGAAGGAAGTGTGTCTCTTTGTGTGTCTCTTCTGAGAGGGTTTTCTTATTACACAGCTCTGCTCCTTCTGAGGAACATGGGTTTTAAAAGGGATCAGAAATGGGGGGATAATTTTAATACAAGCCTTATTCTTCTTCTTCTTCACAAACATTGGGCTTTGGCTTCTAAGAGGAGGCTAGTCCCCCCAAAAAGGCCAAAAGTGGCTCCTTTGGGAGTTTTTAGTCTCCCCAGTTTCCTTATTAATAGATTTTCAGGCAAGAAGGAAGGAGACAGACCAGAATAACTCAGATTACCAAGAATAAAACAAACAAACAAAAAAGAACAACAAAAATAAGGATTAGAGACTAAAACAAACTACAGTGGTACCCCGGGATACGAAATACCCAGGTTACGAAATTTCCGGGATACGAAAAAATCCCATAGGAAATAATTGTTCCGGGTTACGAATGTTTTTTCGGGTTACGAAAATTTTTTTGGTGCTTTTTTCGGCTTTTTTGCACGGAATCGCGGCTTTTCCCCATTAGCGCCTATGGCATTTCGGCTTGCGAAAGCCTTTCGGGTTACGAAAGCGGCGGCGGAACGAATTACTTTCGTAACCCGGGGCACCACTGTACTTATTCTTTTAAAGGAAAACCATTATTACGAGGGTAAAAACAAGACATGAGTGCTTCTACCCTTTTTCAACCGACTCAGGCTGTATCTACACTGCAGACATAATCCAGTATGAAACCACTTTAACTCTCCTGGTTCCATCCTATGGAATCCTGGGATTTGTAGTTTGTTGTGGCATCAGAGCTCTCTGGCAGAGAAGGCTAAGTGTCCAAAGGTAAGATCCCAGGATTCCATAGCACTGAGCGGTTAAAGTGGTATCAAAGTGTCTTATTTCTATAGTGCGGATGCAGCCTTCTTGGGAAAGGGACTGATGATGGGGCAAAGCACTTGGGAGGTTTCAGCAGATGATTTATCTATTTATTTATGATGCACTCATTTCACATCTAGCTACAGGGACATAACCAGGGCCCTCTCCAATTCCCCATCCCCTGATCCCCACTACTCTCAGAAGGCACGGAGTATCTGTTGTGTAGGGGAGCTGCAGTGAATCTATGCTAGGTCTGGGGAGCGTTGTTTGAAGCAGAGGGAGGAAGGGGATACCCACCTCTGCATCAGCCCAAAGGAGGCATGTCACCTGCGTATATCACTAGCAGGATACTGTTCTCTGTGTCTTTGATTGCTGCAGGGTTTCTTGCCAAGCCAATCCTAACCCTGGTCCCTTTTCTCAGGAACATCATCTCGGCCTCCTTGAACACGGCTTTGGGGCCTCTCTTGCTGGAAGTGACCCAAGTGCAGGGCCACCAGGACCCCTGCCCACCTGATGACCGACACAGAGGCCAAGTGGAGGGAGTTGGGCTCCAACAGAAAGAAGATGCCAAGGTACAACAGCTCTTTGGTGAGTCACTATCCTATTAGCTTCATCTGTGTCACTGCTGGGCCAATGTATGAAAGGAAGCAAAAAAAATATTGTCGGAGTTTGGCAGAGATAGTCCTGGTTAATCCTCTGTTACTTCACTTTTTCAGGAGCTTTTAAAAATGTCCTGGTTGTTCTCTTATCCTCCCACTTTTCCTCTTCTCAGCTTACTTCAGTTCTTGAGTGCAATTGAGTGTGAACCCGATCAACTCAAATGTGGGGAGAGGAGAGGAAAGAAGGCGATAGGATATGGCCCTTCCCAGGAGGCTGAAGCAAAAGCAATCTGCTGTGCTCTTCCTGGCTTTTGTGATCTTCCTCATAAACAACTTTGGCATCTTCACTGCCTTCTGGA
>NW_024817712.1:0-2066 GCF_019175285.1 Sceloporus undulatus | reverse complement strand
CCCCCCTCTCCCCCTCCATCTCTCTCATCTTCCCTCTGAATCTCCTTCAAAAAATCCTTTGCTTTCTCTATTGAATTCAGCCTTATCTTCTTCTGTTTCCAGGTTACTTGTACTCCTTCTATTTCTTCCCACTTGAAGTAAATTCCACATTTTTTCAGCTTTTCTGTAAGGAAGTTATAATCTTTCCTCCTGCGCAAAATCTTCCCGGGTATATCCTTCAGTATCATGATTTCTTTGTCTTCAATCATTAATTTAGTTTTGTAACTTTGCTGCAGTATCAGGTCTCGAGTTTGTTTGCGCACGAAGTAAACCACCACGTCCCTAGGCAATTTTTTAACCTTGGCTATATGAGAATTTAATCTATACACCCGGTCTAGCTCCCAGGGGAATTGGGCTTCTGGTTCATCAACAAATTTAGCCAAAATTGAGGATAATTCTGCATATAAGTTTTCGTTGGTTTTTTCGGGAAGTCCTCTTAATTTCAAACAATTCTCCCGTTGTTTAACTTGTAATCTTAAAATTTGTTCTTGCTCTTCCAGTAGATCATTCTTGACTTCGGAAATCTTTTTCTCCATTTTTCCTGTGTGTTGTTCTAGGTTCTTTAGTCTCCCATTCAGTTTGGCTATATCTTCATTAATCTTCCCCAAGCATATTTTCACTTCATTCATCTCTAGTTTGAATTCTTGTTTGAGCCCCTCGCTTGATTTCAATATTTCCGCATTTGTCTCTGCCTGCAATCTCCTCATTTCTTCTAATAAAGCCTCATGGGAATCTGGTGTTTTTGCTGGAATTTCCATCGAGGGTCGCCTTTGATTTGTTGTTAGTCCTTGGTTCAACGCTGTGGCTGTCCGTGTGCCAGAAGCCATCTTTAACAAAGTAAAAAATTAATAATAAAAATATCCAGTTCTTTTGCCTTCTATATCTTTAGTTTATAATTTATAGTTTGCAATTAATGTCCTCTTTTTTTTCCTCTTTCCCTCTGTTGTTATTGTTATTGTTTTTCCAATACTCCTTAGTACTAAAAGATTTACTGTATGGCTTACCTCGGGGTATTCTATTTTTGTACAGTTTTCTTTATTTAAAATTAGAGTCTAATAGGGTCTGGTTTAAAAAAAAACAGAATAAAAAACCTCAAATTATCTTACAAAATTAAGATTAGATTATCTGATTTATTTAATTAAGTACAGTTAATAGGCTCAAATTATCTTATCCAGATTCGGCTTAGTTTTCTAATTTATTTGTTTAAATATAATCAATAGGATTCCTTTACTTTCAATTAATTTTAAGTCTGTCTTTTAAAATAATCTACTAGTTTGAATTGAACAAGCCCTTCAGTGGTATATATCTAATTACATACAATTAATTACTCTAAATCTTGTCTAATTAAATACAGTGAAGAGTAAGCAAATAAATCAACAGATTTGCCTAACTGACTCAATTGATTTCTACCTACACAGTTTCTTCAAAGTTCCAGGAGAAAACAGTGGGATATGGGGGGCTGAGACCAGGGGAAAATTGTAGATTTAATCAATCATATAAACCTTAGGAATTAGAAATTAATACACTTTCAAATTAATACAAATGGTTTTACCTAGGTTTCTATATTCTATATTCTATATTCTATATTTTGTGATTAACTTTCACTTCAGTAATACAATGATTTCCTTCCCTCCCCACCCTTTTACAGCATTCTTCTACATCTGTACCTACATAATATATATTGTTACATATAACACAGACTGTTACAAAGTTTAGTTCCTAAAACACAGTGTTATTTTAACTTGTATCAATTTACTTGTAGCAGGTTTGTTACAAATGTTTATTATAGGAATGTTTTCTCAGATTTACTTTGATTTGCACTCTTTCAAATGCACCTACACAAGAGACTTTATAATTCTATTATTCAGAAAGGTGATGAGTTCCTATCAAATAACATAGAAGAGGGGAAGATTTATTAAAGTTCTTTCAAACAAACGCTGACCTTGCACACAGTCGCCATTTTCTTCCTTCCTTCTTCTTCCTCCCCCTTATGATTTATGTTGAATTAGTAATCAGTTCTTTTGTCA
>NW_024817711.1:0-666 GCF_019175285.1 Sceloporus undulatus | reverse complement strand
GTGTGTACACATATAAATACGGCTTCACACTTTTGGCAGTATCACTAGGTGTATATATATATAAACACTCAAGCAGACAGATGTGTGTGTACACATATAAATACGGCATCACACTTTTGGCTGTGGCACTGTGTTTTTGTGTGTGTGTGTGTGTATAAACACTCATACAGACAAATGTGTGTGTACACGTAAAAAAGGCATCTCACCTTTGGCTGTACCACTATGTGTATATATATATATAAGTATGTATGTATGTATTTATGTGTGTGCATATATATATACACACACACACACACAGATGGTGCATACCCCTTTCGTAAGTTGCTAAAGGCAGCAATTCTCGCGATATTACGCGCTAAACAGTCACCTCATTCTTCACCCCGGAAGTTGTATTGGGCTGGTGTGGTTATCCAATCTGCACTTGCCTCACTTCGCCTGAATACGCATTGGCCGATTTGCAAAACCTCGATTCGGAAGGCCGCCCAGGTGTGAATGAACGATGCGATGTGACGCGAATACAAATCGGCAAAGCGTATTCAGAGAGCGCAAGTGTGAATGAACGATGCGATATGATGCGAATACGCATCGGCCAATGCGAACTGACCCTACTTCTGTGCCTTGTGTGGAAAGGTCCCTAGCCAGCATAGCCCCAGAGATGATGCACCA
>NW_024817710.1:0-2066 GCF_019175285.1 Sceloporus undulatus | reverse complement strand
TCTCAGAGCAAAGCAAGCATCAACCTTCCCTAGAAGACCAAATAAATCGAGTGTATTGGACTTTAGGCATAGCTCTAAAATCCCACTCCCAGAATTCCACGCTCTCCCTCCCCCCAGAAGACCCCTCCAGAGACTGGGAGAAGGAGCAATGGGTATCTCTAGGGAAAAGAGACCCCCCTCAACATTTACCCCTTCCCCCTTCTTCCCATTTAATGTCCCTTCCAGGCCTCTTTGCTTTCACTTTCCAGAGAAGGAGCTGAGTTTGTTTAATTCTGCTTTAATTCTGTTTTAATGTCTACTTTTTATGTTTTTATTCAATTTTTATTATTTAATTGTTATTTAATTCTATTTTTATTTCTATTTATTATTATTAATATATTTATAATTATTAGTCTCTCCTAAACTACAGAGCCTTATGAAAACTCAAAGACTAAAAGAGGTCCAAAAGACACTGCAGAAATAACCTAGTTTGGGACTGGTTTAACTGCCCTACGACATGATATGACTCATTGAAAGAAAGATGATGGTCTGAAAGGTGGAAAGCAGCAGGAAAAGAGAAAGAGTGCACTCCAAGTGGACTGAGTCAACAAAGCCAAAATGTTGAGCTTGCAAGACCTTGTTCAGCCAGTGAATAGCAAGGCATTTTGGAGGTCCCTCGTTCTTAGGGTTGCTCTAGAGCTGGCTTGCAAAGCATATGGCCCACAGGCCGCATAAGGCCCACCAAAGGATTTCAGGTGGCCCACAAACATTTGGAGGATGTTGGTGGCTATGGTCAAGGCTGCATGTTGTGCAGACCTGTGCTAAGCCCCATAACCCTTGCAAAACAGACCCCAGTAGCCATTTCTTCCCACCCTCGCTCCTTCCCTCTGCCTGCCTCGCACTCCTCCTCTTCGTCCTCTTCCTCCTCCTCTTAAATCTGGCTCCTGACTGAGGCCTTGTTCTCCCTCCAGCCTCCTTCCTCTCTCACCCGCCATCTTCTAGAAGGTTCTTCCCCAATAGTTGCCCTCTGATGGGACTATGGTTGCCCTCACCCCATCAGTGATGCCTTCCTTCTCCCCATAGAGAACAGTTGGGCCCCCACAGTTTGCCTGAAACAAAGTCTGTTTTCATTGAACTCTCAGAAAGCGAAGGCGCCACTGTCTCAGCCTCACAGTTTCTTCCCTGACGTTTTGAGAGTGTGGGGCGGGTTGTGTAGGGAGAGGCGTTCCCTTAAGTCACTCGGGCCCGAGACATGTAGGGCTTTAAAGGTGACTACCAACACTTTGTATTGCGCCCAGAAGCTAATCGGTAGCCAGTGTAAAGATTTTAGTATTGGTGTGATATGATCTGATCTCGATGTTCCCGTGATCCATCTGGCTGCAGCATTTTGGATTAACTGAAGCTTCCGAACTTGGTACAAAGGTAGCCCCATGTAGAGCGCATTACAGGAATCTAAACAAGAGGTTACCAGTGCATGCACCACTGTTTCAAGGTCTTTCCGAGCCAGGTAGGGGCGCAGCTGGCGTATCAACCGAAGTTGGTACAAAGCACTCCTGGCCACCGCCTCCACATGCGATGTTAACTGTAGGGACGAGTCCAGGAGCACTCCCAAACTGTGGACTTCGTCCTTTAGGGGACGTGTGACCCCATCCAGGACAGATTGACAAATCTCCCCACCCGGCCCAGGAGTTCCTATCGCAAGTACCTCTGTTTTCTCTGGATTCACCCTGATTCATCCAGCCCATTACCGACTCAAGACAGGCATTTAGAGGAGAGACGCCATCCTTGGTCACTGCAGCAGTCGGGGACACGGAGAGATGGAGTTGGGTGTCATCAGCGTACTGATAACACTGCGCCCTGTGTCTCCGGATGATTTCTCCCAGCAGCTTCATATAAATATTAAACAGCATAGGAGACAGAATGGTGCCTTGAGGGACGCCTGATGTCAGCTCCCGCTTACAAGAGCAACTGTCTCCCAGCATCACCATCTGGAATCTGCCCGAGAGGTAGGATCTGAACCACTGCAACACAGTGCCTCCAATACTAGCCCAGTCACTCAGTGAGTTTCTATGTTGGAGCTGGGATTC
>NW_024817709.1:0-2066 GCF_019175285.1 Sceloporus undulatus | reverse complement strand
CCTCCTTCCACTCTTCCCCTCAGTCTCTCTCTCTCCCCTGAAGGCCTCAAACTGACAACTGCCAAGCACTCAGGAAGAGGCAGCCATTTTGTGCTGCTTGTGACTGTGGGGAATATAGTTCCAGAACCTTCTCTGAGGCCTCAGTTGAACAGAAATATCTCTTTCTCTCCTGAGGCTCCAGAGAGAGAAGGAAGCCAGGCTCCGTGGGCCAAAAGGAAAGAAGTGTGTCCCTTTGTATGTCTTTTGTGTCTCTTTTCTGAGAGGGTTTTCTTACACAGCTCTGCTCCTTCTGGGGAACATGGGGTTCAAAAGAGATCAGAAATGGGGAGCATACTTTTAATACGAGCCTTATTAGTATTATTCACAAACATTGGGCTTTGACTACTATCCCTGTTTTTAAAAACTGTTTCAATAACTGCCCAGTAATTTATTGATATTTTATTTTGGATGGGAGGGTTAGGGTTAAGGTTTGGGATATCATGAAACATGTTTTTATTGTAAACATATGTTTATTGTAAACTGCTAAAAAGGTGGCCATTCTTTTGTAGTAATTGTCTTGTGATTGACTCCCACAACAGCCTTGTAAGGTAGGCTTCATAGGCTCCTAAGGCTGGAAGGGAGCCCCAAGGGCCAAACAGTCAGCCCCATTTTGCCCTCCAAGTCCTCCGAAGAGATGGCCATCCAGCCAGAGACTCCTCCAATGCTCTTTGAGACAGTGTCTCCCATAGATTTGCTCAAAGGTCACGGGGGCCCACAGTCCCATGGGAACCGGTCCTTGCCTTCCCACTTTGGGAAAGGAGACCCCCCCCCCGCCTCTTGGACTATTTACTACCAGGAGTTGCTATGGCTGGGCCTAGGAGTTTCCTAGGCATCACCTTCTGCTCTCCATTGCCATTGGCACTGACCTTTCCCCATTGCCTTCCCTCCCTCAGCTCTGTGGACCTCCTCCTCCTTTGCACTTAGAGGTGAGGAGACGGCCTCTGACCCAGGGAAGCTCTGGCCTTAAAGGACTGCAGGAGAAGCCTTTCTGGGGCTGCAGGAATCAGGGTCTTTGTACTGAAGGTAGGCCTTTACTCCTGGAGCTGAAAGAGGACTTATGTTTAAATGTTTCAGTCCTGGATAGTATGTATTGTATTGTTTGCTAGAGCTTTGTGAGGCATTTGTTTCAATGGGTTTATAAAATGAATTTACATATCCCAAAAATGAGTATAATCCAGGATGCAATCTTCATTCATAAACCTATACAGAAGAACCAGTGGAAAGCCAGAACAAATTTAGATATCTAAAAAAAGGAATTTTGAACAAAATAACAAGCCAGGAAGATGGCTTGCCAATAAAATAAGGAAGTTAAAAGAACGAAACATCTTTAAAGAAATAAATAAAGATTTGACATTAGCATCTGGCCAAAATAAAATTCAGAAGACCTTCCAAGAATTCTATGCTAAATTGTATAAAGGATCTCAAACGAGGAGTTATTGGAAAAAACTACCTGAAAGCCACTTTCATACCAACAAAGATATATATTTACTGGACTGATCCCAACAGAAGAAATCATGGAAGTAATAAGAAAACGTTAAAAAGGGGGAAACACCAGGACTGATGGCTTCACCACCAGTTATTATAAAGTATTTGAGGATCAGTTGTTAACACCACTGAAATTAACCATAAATGCCATCAAAGAAAACCATTATCCTAAAATGTAGAAACAAGCTAATATAACTTTGCTGTTAAAAGAAAATAGAGATGCAACTGAGGTAAAGAGCGATAGGCTAATTTCCTTATTAAATATGGATTATAAATTATTTTCTGTGAATTTGGCTAATAGACTCAAAAAAGTTCTTAAAGACTGGATTCATAAGGACCAATCGGGATTTCTCCCTCACAAACAACACAGTGATAACATATGAAACATCTTAAACATAATTGAATATTTTGAAAGGCACAACGGAAAAAACCTTGCAATTATCTTTGTTGATTTAGAAAAGGCCTTCGATAACATAGGATGGGATATGTTATTTGCGACACTTGAAAAAATCGAAATAGGAGCTTCTTATTTAAGATGGATA
>NW_024817708.1:0-2066 GCF_019175285.1 Sceloporus undulatus | reverse complement strand
TTCTGGAACGGCTTCGTTTTGCATCTTCAGCATTCCACAATGACTTTATTTTGCATCTTCTGCATTCTACAATTGGCTTCATTCGCGTCGTCTGCATGCCGCAACAGCTTTGTTTTGCATCTTCCGCATTCCTCAGTTTCACATCTTCTGCATTCCGCAACAGGCATCTATCACATCTTCCACATTCCGCAAGGGCTTCGTTCGTGTCTTCTGCATTCTGCGACAGCGTCGTTCGCGTCTTCCGCATTCCACAACGGTTTCGTTTTGCATCTTCTACATTCCGCAATGGCTCCGTTCGCGTCTTCTGCATTCTGTGATGGTGTTATTTGCACCTTCCGCTTTCCGTGACGGGCTTTCATTAGCGTCTTCCGTATTCCACAGCAGCTTCATCCGCGTCTTACACATTCCTCAACTGCTTCGTTATGTGTCTTCCGCATTCTGCAATGGCTCCATTCGCACCTTCATTCTGCCATCTCTTCTGGAGCCATTTCATTCTCATCCGCATTCCGCGATATATACACATATTTTTTTCTGTCCTTCATTGGAGTACTTCCTTCCCTTTCTTTTTTCTTCTTTCTTCCTTCATTCCAGGGGAAAGTATTTCCAAAGCTGAAGAAAAGAAGTCCTCCGGGGTCCTCCGAGTCTACTTCGGACAAGGAGGACGAGGAGGCAACGGATTACGTTTTCAGGATCCTCTACCCTGGCATGCAGTCTGACTTCGGTGAGTCCGCTTGCTCCGGGGGACGAAGGAAAAGCTGGTTGGCTCTTATAGCTTGGTCTAGGTCCAGTTGGTTAGACCCCAGGACAAATTAGACCCATTGACGCCATGGGGTTGACCATCCAACAGTTGACCCCTCGGTCTACACTAGTTGGCCCTAAGGACCCATTGACCCCATAGAGTTGACTTTTATCACCTTCCAACCGTTGACCCCTTGGGTCTACACTAATTGGTCCTAAGGACCCATTGACCCCATAGAGTTAACCTTTTATTGACCATCCAACACAGCTTGAACCCCTTGGTCTACACTAGTTGGGTCCATAAACACCCATTTGGACGCCCATAAGTTGACCGTATAAAGACCATCGCCAACAGTGTGACTCTCTGGGTCTACCCACTAGTTGGCCCTAAGACCCCATTGACCCCATAGAGTTTGACCGTTAATGACATACCACAGGACCCCTTGGGTCTACACTAGCTGGTCCTAAGGACCCATTGACCCCATTGAATTGACCTTTCTGTTGACTCACCATCCAACCGTTGATCCCTTGTGTCTACATTAGTTGGTCCTAAGGACTCATTGACCCCAAGGAGTTGACCTTTGTGTAGACTGACCATTCAATGGTTGATTCAATGGGTTTACTCTGGCTGGTTCTAAGGATCCATTGACCCCATGGGGTTGACCTTTATGACCATCCAACCATTGATTCCTTGGGTCTACACTAGTGGGTCCTAAGGACCCATTGACCCCAAGGAGTTGACCTTTGTGTAGACTGACCATTCAACAGTTGATTCAATGGGTCTACTCTGCTTGGCCCTAAGGACCCATTACCCCATGGAGCTGACCTTTATGACCATCCAACCATTGACCTCTTGGGTCTACACTCGTTGGCCCTAAGGACCCATTGACCCCATTGAGTTGACCTTTCTGTTGACTCACCATCCAACCGTTGACCCCTTGGGTCTACATTAGTTGGCCCTAAGAACCCACTGACCCATGGAATTGACAGTTGTGTTGTCTCATCACTCAACATTTGATTCAATGGGTCTACTATGATTGTTCCTAAGGACCCATTGACCCCAAGGAGTTGACCTTTGTGTAGACTGACCATTCAACAGTTGATTCAATGGGTCTACTCTGGTTGGCCCTAAGGACCCATTGACCCCATGACGTTCATGTTGACCCACCATCCGTCTTTTGTTAAGCCTTGTTGACCCTCTCCTCATCTCCTTTCCCCCCACTTCTTTAGTTGTGAGTAACGGTCACTCTTGCGTCCCCCTCTACTCCGACGTCGACACAACCGGAGGAGAGACGCATCGGACATCTGGCAAAGTTGTGGTGATGCCC
>NW_024817707.1:724-2066 GCF_019175285.1 Sceloporus undulatus | reverse complement strand
ATTACAGTGTCTCTTTGCTCAGTGAGAAAGCGACAGGTGTTTCTTCAACTCACAAGCTACTGACTACAGTCAAGGTGGAGAATCTGGCACCATACATTAACATGTTGCCTCACATGCTGTGCAGCATAGCAACGTCAAAAGCGTTTTAACATGGAGTATCTGATGTGTAGGGGAGCTGCAGTGAATCTATGCTAGGTCCAGGGGGCTTTGTTTGGTGAAGAGGGAGGAAGGGGATGCCCACCTCTGCATTGGCCCAAAGGAGGCATATGTCACCTGTGTATCTCACTAGCAGCATGCTGTTCTCTGTGTCTTTGAGTGATGCAGGGTTTCTTGACAAATCAAGCCTAACCCTAGTCTCTTTTCTCAGGAACTTCATCTCAGCCTCCTTCTACACAACTAAGGGGCATATTTTTCTGGAAGAGACCCAAGTGCAGGGCCACCAGGACTCCTTCCCACCTAATGGCCAACACGGAGGCCAAGCGGAGAGAGTTGGGCTCCAAGAGAAAGAGGCTGATGAAGTACAACAACTCTTTGGTGAGTTGCCATCCTGACTATTAGTTTCATTTGTGTCATTGTTGGGCCAGCTCATGAAAGCAAGTGGAGAACATATTGTCCTAGTTTGGCAGAGAAAGTTCAGGTTAATCCTCTGTCACCCCACTTTTTCAGGGGCTTTCAAAAATATCCCGGTTTCTCTCTCCTCCACCCACTTTCCCCCTTCTCCTCAACTCATTTCAGTTGCTGCAAAATGACTTCCAAGGAGTTTGCACCCATCAACTCAAAAGGAGAGGAGATAAGTTGCCAGGGTCTTCCCTTGCCAGGAGGCTGTGGCAAAAGCAAACTGCTGTGCTCTTCCTAGCTTGTGTGATCTTCCTCATAAAAAACTTTGGCCATCCTCACCACCTTCTGGTGTTGCTTGTCCACATGTGTATTGCTTTTCCCATCTGTGAAATGTTGGGGGATATGGGAGACCATCTCTGGACCTAAATTGGGGGTGGGCCCAGTGGCCCTGAAATCCAGAGTGCTCCCCAGAACTGTTTTTTAAAATGACATTTGCCTCCGAAATTTGGCAAGAAGTGGCTAAATGCACCATAATTCTTTTGTAGCTAAATGTACTATATGTGTTTGGATAGTCAGTATCCTAATCCATCCTCAATATCCCAGCCGTGGCCTAAATTATATTTTTTATTATATTGTATATTATATTTAAAGGATTTGAGAGAAACTGATCTTAAAGGCAGTAGCTTTTTGCTTGTTAACAGAATTTAAAGTTTATTTCCTGGACTGAATTCTGAAGTGATGAAATAATATTTGGGCTGCACCATGTGCTTTCCTCCCCTTTTGC
>NW_024817707.1:0-624 GCF_019175285.1 Sceloporus undulatus | reverse complement strand
TCATACTATATTATCATGTTGCTTTGGTTCCACTAGAATTATAGAGTTACAGAGTTGGAATAGACCACAAGGGCCATCCAGTTGAACCCCCTTCTGCCATGCAGGAATACACATTCAAATCACCCCCAAGAGATGGCCATCCAGCCTCTCTTTAAAGACCTCCAAAGAAGAGGACTCCACCAAACTCTAAGGGAGTCTATTCCAGTGTCAAAGAGCTCTTACTGTCCCAAAGTTCCTGCTAATGTTTAGGAGGAACCTCTTTCCCTGTGGCTTGCATCCATTGTGGTGTCTCCTTTTCTCTGTAGCAGCAGAAAGCAAGCCTTTTCCTTGTGCAAAATGACCCCTTTTCAAATATTGAACAATTGATATCATATCCACTCTTTATCTTCTTTTCCCCAGGCCAAACATAACCAGCTCTCTAAGCTGCTCCTCATAGAGCCTGATGTTTTCCAGACCCTTCACCACTTCGGTTGCCCTCCTTTGTACATGCTCCAATTTGTCAACATCCTTTTTAAATTGTGGGCCCCAGAACTGGACACAGGATTATTCCAAGTGAGGCCTGACCAAAGCAGAACAAAGTGGCACTATTACTTCTCTTGATCTAGAAACTATTCTTGTAATGAT
>NW_024817706.1:0-2066 GCF_019175285.1 Sceloporus undulatus | reverse complement strand
ATCAGTCGGAGACATAGAGAAAATGATTTGGGTGTCATCAGCGTACTGATAACCCCGCACCCCATGTCTCCGGATGATCTCTCCCAGCGGTTTCATGTAAATGTTAAATAGCATGGGAGACAGAATGCCCCCCTGAGGGACCCCTTTGGGAGGTTTTAAAAGTCTCCCCAGTTTCCTTATTAATAGATTTTCAGTGAAGAAGGAAGGAGGCAGACCAGACCATCTCATATTATTACCAAATAAACATAGAAACAAACAAGAACAACAAAAATAAGGATTAGACAGATAAGCAAACTGTTTTTATTTGAATAAAGCAAAACCATTTTTACCAGGATAAAAAATCGACTTGGGTTCTTCTATCCTTTATAACCGACTGAAGCTGTATC
The DNA here is from genome assembly GCF_019175285.1 of Sceloporus undulatus. Taxonomy (NCBI): domain Eukaryota; kingdom Metazoa; phylum Chordata; class Lepidosauria; order Squamata; family Phrynosomatidae; genus Sceloporus; species Sceloporus undulatus. Next base: position 1,680 of record NW_024817706.1, on the reverse strand, counting down.
TGAACTGCAGAAATAATCCGGTTGGAAGCCACTTTTTTTCCCTTTTGTAATTTATTTATAAACAATCCTTTACAAACAAAAATGAAAAAACATACCAAGACATTTGCATAACAAATACAGCTACAACAACAAAAAGTACAAATACCTTTAACATACACATACAACATGCAATAAATAACATCCTGATATACAAAACTGTCAGAAATGTACTATTCATTTACTTCCAAGTTAAGCTAAGATGACCCTTTCATTTAATTTACTTAAATTCCTGCAAGGTATCGATACGTGTTAAACCTCTAATGTTCATATAGACTTTTCATATGATATCTGGGATCGTAAATTAATAATTAGTATTACAAAATAAATAAAGCCTGACCTGTCTTCTTTAGTTTTCTCAACTGGTTTATCCCTCATGATTGCGGTTAAAATGTCCCATCCCTTTGCTTCTCTTAGTTTCATTATCCACTCCTCTATTTTAGGAATTTGGATGTTTTTCCAATACTGTGAGGGACCATCTACAAAATTAGTCTGGAAAATCTTTTAGCTACTTCCTTTTTTCAGTTTACATGTCATATTGAGCAAAAAGGTCAAAGGGTTTAAAGGTATTTCTTCCTGTAAATGCCATCAGAGAAAATGCCATCAAAGAAAACCATTATCCTGAAATATGGAAACAAGCTAATATAACTTTGCTGTTAAAAGAAGATAGAGATGCAATTGAGGTAAAGAGCTATAGGCTGATTTCCTTATTAAATATGGATTATGAATTATTTTCTATGATTTTGGCTGATAGACTCAAAAAAGTTCTTAAAGACTGGATTCATAAGGACCAATCGGGATTTCTCCCTCACAGAAAACTCAGTGATAACATAGGAAACATCATAAATATAACTGAATATTTTCAAAGTCACAACAAAAAAAAACCCATATCTTTTTAGAAAAGTCCTTCGATAACATAGGATGGGATATGTTATTTTTGACACTTGAAATAATCGAAATAAGAGCTTCTTATTATAGATGGATAAAGGCAATGTATAAAGATCAAAGAGCCAAACTAATTGTTAACTATAAAGAAACAGAGGAATTTAAGATTTCTAAAGGTAAATGGCAAGCTTTCCCATGTTCACCCCTTTTGTTCATTCTGATCCTTGAAGCACTGAATAATGGGATAAGATTAGAAAATAAGATCAACACAATAAAAATTAGCATACATTGAGTTTAAAATGAGAGTCTTCTCAGACAACATTTGTATTCCCTGGAGAACCCAGAAAAGAGCACAAGAGAATTGATGGATGTAATAGTGGAATTGGAATATGTTTCAGGACTAAAAGTAAACAGAGACAAAACAACATGAATAACAGAAAATATGGGGAAAGGAAGAACAAATGCAGGAAGAAATTAGTTGATTTAATGTGGGAAAGAAAGTTAAATATCTAGGAATAAATTTAACAAATAAAAACTCATATCCATTTCAGAATAACTATGAGACACATGGAAGGAAATCAGAAAAGACCTAGAATAATGGGGGAAATTACACTTATCGCTATTAGGAACAATATCGCTGATCCAAATGAGTTTCCTTCCTGAAATACAGTTTCTGTTTCAAGCGATACCCATCATCCAGAATGAAAAACCCTTGAATCTATGGCAAAAGGAAATCTCAAAATGTATTTGGAATTAAAA
>NW_024817705.1:0-2066 GCF_019175285.1 Sceloporus undulatus | reverse complement strand
TATTCTGATCCTGAGGCTTTGAGAGCAGTGTTTGTGGGTGCTCAAAGTATTTCCTGAGCATCATCTAAGTGTAGACCTTAAAAACAATTTTGCCACCCAAGCTAAATACTACTTGAAATGTGGGAAAGTGAGACTTAGAGGGAGCATCTTGCTTAAGATCACTGAGTGGAGATGAGAGAGACGAGATGTGAACCGTTAATTTAATTGCTGTGCTACATCAGTTTTCCATTCCTTGTTGGCAGTTTTGTTGGTTGAGGTGTCACTAATGAAATTTGTGAACTAGGTACATCTTATTTTGGGAGAAAGGCAGGATATAAATCCAATAAATAAATAAGCAAATAAATAAATAAATACTGTTTTACTGGAGGACTTTTTAAAAACAACAACACAGTAACAATTGTTTTCTTCTCTTTTCTTGCTGCAGTTTGATGTGTTTGGTGGTTGCATGTGGTGTGTTCCACACATAACCCATGGATGAATGGGAGAGGATTGCTCCAAGGGCTTGGCCCTAGTTTTCCCACTGCTCTGATGTATGGTTATCCAGCTGCTGGGGTGTTAGAATGCACAATTCAGCCTCTTAAATCTCTGCTGCTGCCCTTGAACTCCATTATACAGACTGGTTCTCTGATGAAAATTGCGTGGGTGAGGGGACCTTTCTTGGGTGCTTGGCTTTAGTAGTGCAAAGCTCCCTTTCATTTCAAATCTCAACTCAACTGGAACCAGATAAAAGCTAGAATTGCCCGTTTGCTTGAGATTTGCATAATGGTCTCTGCTGTAGGTGGTCAGGTGTAGCAAGGCAGCAAGAGGAGAAATTGGAGTGAACTGCTTAGTGATGGGTGGCTGGTGGGCTCCTTCCAAGAGCTCTTGCCATATTTCTTCTTGGGAACAAGTGGTGGTGGAGGGGAGGGTGGAATAGTGTATATGTGTTTGTGTTTGTGGATATGAGTTTATTCTTGTACCTTGCTGAGTCTTCCTATATCCAGAATACTCTTCTCCCTCCTACCTCACATCTCCCCCATCCCTGAGATCAACATTTTTTCTTCTTCATTGTTGTGCTGGGCCTTGGGCCAGAGGGTTTGGCGATCCTACTTATCTCCCTGTAACACCTGCAACTCCAGCTCCCCTTCAGAGTGCCCTCCCTGGCTCAACTCTAATGGCAGAAATGAAATGAAGGCAAGGGGGAGTGGGGATGGTGATGGTGGTGTAATGAGGGAAGGAGAGATGCTTCAGGATGGTTTTAGAAAGGAGAGGTGGGGGCTTCCTTCACAGGGTTGATTTAAGCCGCAGAAATCCTGTATGAGAGAACAATCAGACATCACAAAAGCACATATGGAGGAGAGATAATAACAGATGCCAGTCCTTGCTATTGGCACTGGGTAACAGTACCCCAGATAAAAATGTAGAACTCCGCCCCTCTCTGTGTATACACCCCATTTACTAATCCCAGGCTGTCACAGATAATCCCCCCACCCTGGGCCAGTGTCTGTCCATCTGTAGAGTCAAGCTTTCTGCTTGCCTGTTATGACTTTTCTTTTTAATTGAGTCAATTAACTGGTTTATAAATGATGAATCTGTTTTATTAACTGATGAAACTTAGTATCCTAGGATCTCAGGACAACTGTTATGTGGAGATGATTCTGATGAGAAGATGGGTTTGGACCAGGGATGGGAATGATGCAATGCTACCAGAGGTGATTGGACTAGTCAGAGGGATGGGTTACTGGGATGTGGAGTCCAATATCATCTGGGGGGCCAAGATGATTCACTTTCTGGTCTTGAGACATCATCACAAAGGGGGCAGTGTGTCTTATTTTGATTTCTGTTGGTCACCTGCTACAGTCAGGATTACATACTTAAATCTGGATATGGGAGACACAGCATGTAGGCAGTCCTCTGAAAAAGTGAAGGCATAGGATTTTAAAGCAGAAGACGCCTGGCCCTGGCCAATGGTGTAATGGTACTGGTGTTCACAGAGTCAAATACAATGACTTTCTAATTAGCAGGACATTTTCCACTATAGGTTTCCTATTTCCTCTGAAATTATCTGTAATTTTCAGAATAGCCAA
>NW_024817704.1:1172-2066 GCF_019175285.1 Sceloporus undulatus | reverse complement strand
TCCCCAACTTGGCACCCTCCAGGAGTGCTGTACTACAGGTCCCATTGTCCCTAGCTAGCTATGCTGGAGAGCACCATGTTGGAGAAGGCGGAGATCAGCTCATAGCTTCAAAATTATATCCATTTATTATTATTATTATTATTATTATTATTATTATTATTTGTATCCTGCTCTTTTCCTATTACTGGGACCCAGAGTGGCTCACAATATAATAATAATAATAATAATAATAATAATAATAATAAAATTTTATTTATATACCGCCTTTCCAAAGGCGGTATATAAATAAAATCAAGGCGGTTTAACAACATGGTTAAAAACATCCACAATACAATAAAAACCAACAATAAAAACAGGTTAAAACACAGTTACATTTTCACCCCAAAAAATAAAAAATCTCAAGCCAGCTTCCAATGTTGTTGAGGGGGGGGGGGGAGTACTTCAGGGGTCGGGGTATGCCTGCTGGAACAAGTATGTCTTCAACCCCTTCTTGAATTTGTCCAGCGAGGCGGCCAAGCGGGGCTCGCCGGGGAGCGAGTTCCAGAGCTTGGGGGCCGAGATAGAAAAGGCCCTCTGGGTGGTGGTAGTATATCTAGCTTCTGGAACCCTTAACAATTGCTTCCCAGCTGACCTGAGTGTGCGAGGCGAATTGTATGGAGAGAGGCGGTCCTCCAAGTACCTGGGCCCAAGCCATTTAGGGCTTTATAGGTAATAACCAACACCTTGTATTGCGCCCGGAAGCGAATAGGCAGCCAATGGAGGTCTTTAAGGACCGGTGTTATATGACTGGTCCTGGAAGTACCAGTGACCAGTCTTGCTGCCATATTCTGCACCAATTGCAGCTTCTGGATATGGTACAAGGGTTGCCCCATGTAGAGCACATTGCAGAAATCC
>NW_024817704.1:0-1072 GCF_019175285.1 Sceloporus undulatus | reverse complement strand
TTGTATTGCGCCCGGAAGCGAATAGGCAGCCAATGGAGGTCTTTAAGGACCGGTGTTATATGACTGGTCCTGGAAGTACCAGTGACCAGTCTTGCTGCCATATTCTGCACCAATTGCAGCTTCTGGATATGGTACAAGGGTTGCCCCATGTAGAGCACATTGCAGAAATCCAAATGAGAGGTTACCAGAGCATGTACTACCGTTTCAAGGTCCTCCCAGCCCAGGTAGGGACGCAGCTGGCGTATCAACCGAAGCTGATAACATGTGCTCCTGACCGTCGCATCCACCTGTGGTGTAAGGTGGAGCGACGAGTCAAGGAGCACCCCCAGACTGCGAAAAGAGTCTTTCACGGGAAGCGTGATCCCGTTCAGGACAGGTGGAAACACCACCATCCCCAGGCCTGGAGAACCTATCACAAGCACTTCCATTTTCTCTGGATTCAAACTGAGTCTGTTTTCCCTCAGTTAAAAGAACAGTACAATTAAAGACATAGAAAAGTGATATATTAAAACAGAATTAAATTACACTCATCCCTCCATATTTGCAGCTTTGACTTTTTGTGGATTTGATTATTCACAAATTTTATTAATATGTTGTCTCTAGGAATATCTAGGTCCTTCAATGCAACTGAGTCCCTACATTGGAAGAAAGGCGGGATATAAGAAAATAAAATAATAATAATTATGGTCAACTTTAACCAAAAGTCACCCTCCCCAAAGGTATCCCCTCCCCAAAGGTATCCAACTCCATCTTGGGACTCTGAGGGGGAGAGAAAGGAACTGCGCCCTCCCCAAAGGTATCCAACTCCATCTTGGGACTCTGAGGGGGAGAGAAAGGAACTGCACCCTCCCCAAAGGTATCCAACTCCATCTTGGTCTCTCAGGGGGAGAGAAAGGTAGGCCAATCCCATCAGGCCTCCCTTAAAGGAACGGCGCCCTCCCCAAAGGCATCCAACTCCATCCTGGCCTCTGAGGGGGAGAGAGGGTGGGCAAACGCCATCAGTCCTGTCCTTAAGATACAGATCCCTCCATCTGTCCATCTGCCATGGTCCAGGCCTCAGAGGGAGAGAAGA
>NW_024817703.1:0-2066 GCF_019175285.1 Sceloporus undulatus | reverse complement strand
CTTCACTATGGCTAGGGCTCATGGGAGCTGCAATCCAACATCATCTGGTAGATCACATAATTCCCCAGTGATAGAGTCTAGTGCTAATCTACCACTGGATACGCTACAATATAATCTATGTCATTCTGTCTGTCATCTGTCTGTCTAGCTACTATCATCAATTCTAGGAGGATTTTAGCAAAGAATGTAATTAACAAATTCAATAACTAAAATAAAATTAAGGTTAAAATGAAATGGAAGGGTTTAAAATTCTAGAGTTTGGCATCACTGTGGAAAGCCAGCCTCAAAAGAGAAAGTATTATATATATTTTTTTAAAAAGTATTTTTCATTCAGCTGGTGACAAAAATCACATTCCTAAGTTGAATTCACCCATATTTAGGTCTTACCTGGTCCCAAAAGATTTGTACAATGAGCCATGTATCACTCCCACATCGGCAGAAGTGTCTGAGCAGCTTCTTTAAAAGCTGGTGGTCTCTCTCCACTCAGCTGACAGCAGAGTGTTGTGATATGGGACACTGCCCACACATACTTCATTAAGGCAGGCCATTTCGTTAAGTTAATAATTAACCTGCTTGACTAATGTCAAGGTTTTGCCAGGGTTTCTAAATAGTAGTAGTGGAAATAACCCTTTCCAGATTTACCAAAAAGAAAAAGAAAAGCAGTGAGATTACAGAACTCAAGAAAGGGACTATTACTTTCATCTATGAAGTTGCTTAAGGATATATTTTGCAAATTTGATAATAGCTGCTTCATTTATATACCACTTCATACCACACTAAACAGTCTCTATGTGGTTTACAACTGTAAGTGAATTGCCCCCAACAATCTGGGTACTCATTTTAGCGACTCAGAAGGATGCCAGGCTGAGTTGACCCTGAGCCACTGGCTGGAATTGAACTCACAACCTTGTGGTTTGTGAGTGAACGGCTGAAGTACTGGCATTTAACCACAGCACCACCAGGGATCTGTGACAATGGACCATGTTATAAGTGCTATGGATAAGTAATTAGTAAAATGTATGCAATGAAATGGGCCAAAAATTGAACAGGTATAAAATTGGGTTAGGGCTCACTTGAAATTAACATGGTTAAAGCTAGAAAGATTAATAGGTGGGAGGATAAAATTCATACAAAGGTTTTATCAGGCAGTATTAATATGGAAGGATAATTGGAAAGTGAAATATTTGGTGTGAATTAGATACGATCAAAGTCCTTTGATTTATGTTTGTTGCTAGTTAGACCACCCATTCATGTTTCCCTTAGTGGGGAATTTATACAGTATAATAAATAAAGGACAAGCCCTGATCAGTCCAGCAAGTTGTGAAATAGTTAACCCACTCTGGAATGGATGGATGAGGAAAAACATCTGAAAGTCAATCCAGGTAAAATGGAACTGCTTATTGTTAAGGGTCCTAATCTGGGTTTGGAGGTGTATCAACCCATCTTGGATGGAGTTACACTCCCCTTGGAAGACTGTGTTCACAGCTTGAGGCTGCTTCTGGATTTGTTGCTCCAATGACAGCCCAGATAGATGGCCAAGAGTGCTTACTATCACCTTTATTTGCCAGCTGCACCCATTACAAGAGCCAGGGACATAAGGATACTAGTGCACATGCTGGTAACTTCATGCTGCAGTTACACAATGTGCTGTACACTGGGCTACCCTGTGCTAATTTAGAAACTTCAATTAGATCAAAACCTGGCAGCTAGCTTGATTACTGGCACATTCAGGAATAATAATCTCGCACCTATATTAAATTCATTCCACAGGCTGCCATTTAGTTTCTGGGCTAGGTACAAAGTGTTGGTTATTACCTTTAACAGCCTACATAGTTTGGATCCAGGTTACCTATGGGATTGCCTTTTCTTATATGATCCTTCCCATACTCTCAGGTCCTCTGGTCGATATTTACTTCAGTCAGCCAAAACTAGTCTGGCAACTGTTATCCAGAGGATTTTTTTTCTTCACCTGCCTCTAAATTATGGACTGACCTGCCAGAAGAAAATTGACAACTGGATATGCTATCTGAGTTTCAAAACAGCACTAAAGACCAATCTCTTCCAGA
>NW_024817702.1:0-2067 GCF_019175285.1 Sceloporus undulatus | reverse complement strand
CAAATATTCCTCAACACATCCCAGAGCAAGTTTACTGATTTCTTGGTCCCTCTATCAGTCTTTCTAGGCTCTGGACAGGCTTCCAGTTTCCTCTTGGGAAAACTGTTTCCCCTGGTTCTACAATGTCCCAAAAAAGGGCCCAACAGTGGCAAAACTGCCCCCACTTTCCCAGAAGGATGTTGGGGGATACTGAGGAGCAAAACAATGGGAAAATGCCCTCTGAGATCCTCTGGGAGTCCAGCGTGGCCCCCTTAATCCCCAACAGTTGTCCATCTCTACCTTAGAGATGTCTTAAGGCTGTTTTAAGGCTTCTCTCTGGACCTTGACCCTCACCAAAATTGGATCCTGACTCTCAGCCAGCCCCTTCTTCAGCCTTTCCTATTGATTTATTTGTATGCTTATTCTTTCTCACCAAATGCATCTCAAAGTGTCTCTTTCCTGCATCACACTTCATGTGTATAAAATAAATAATAAAATAAAACGTATTTTTATACCACTTTTCTGTGACAAGAAACTCAAAACGGCTCACAACACATTAAAATATCCACATTCAAAACATTATATCACAAATTCCCCCCTTAACACAGGATTAAACATGTTACAATTAAAATACCTATTAAAAACAGAATAAAACATATAGTGAGGACAGAGCGGTGGGCAAATACATGATGTGAGGGGCAGTAATTCTGTGGCTAGTCACTTTTATTCAGGAAAGGCATACCGGGAGAGATCCATCTTGACAGCTTTTTTTTATATGCCAAAGAGAAGAGAATGAAAATGTGTAAAATACAATGGCAGGGAACAGATGCAGAAGGAGAAGCAATGCAGATGGACATGAGGGAAAGTGGGAGAGTGGAGGAAGAAATGGAAAAAGGGTCAGGCAAGTGGAAGTGAGGAGGGGAGAGAAGGTGCAAAACTGGACAGGAAGGTACCCCTGGGAAAGTGTACAATAGGGATAGAATAGGTGCCATGACTTGAAGACACTTAACAACAAATTCTTTTCCTACTTGAGCTTGCTTAGCGCCATTGTTCCTTCCCTTGCTCTCTTAATGCTGAGATTCAATCTTGTCTCTCTTTACCCTCTTTAGCACACCTTGTGAAGCATCAGAGAATCTACACGGGAGAGAAAGCATACAAATGCCAGCAGTGTGGCAAAAGTTTTGCTCATAGGTCATTATTTGTAATGCACCAGAGAGTTCACACAGGAGAGAAACCATACAAATGCCAGCAGTGTGAGAAATGTTTTGCTCGCAACACACAACTTGTTTATCACAAGAATGTCCACACAGGACAGGGTCCATTCCAATGCCAGCAGTGTGGGAAATGTTTTTCTCTAAAGTCAGTTCTTGTGAATCATCAGAGAGTCCACACAGGAGAGAAACCATACAAATGCCAGCACTGTGGGAAATGCTTTGCTGACAGGTCTACCCTTGTGAAGCATCAGAGAGTCCACACAGGAGAGAAACCATACAAAGGCCAGAATGGGGGAAATATTTTACTCAGAAGTCACAGCTTAAGATACACCAGAGAATCCACACAGGAGAGAAGCCATACAAATGTCAGCACTGTGGGAAATGTTTTGCTCAGAACCCCCAACTTAACAAACACCAGAGAGTCCACACAGGAGAGAAACCACATAAATGCCAGCAGTGTGGAAAGGTTTTTGTTAGGAAGTCAAACCTTGTGAAACATCAGACAGTCCATACAGGAGAGAAACCATACAAATGCCAGCATTGTGGAAAATATTTTTCTCATAAGTCACACCTTCAGAGTCATTTGTTAGTCCACACAGGAGATAAACCATACAAATGTCAGCCCTGTGGGAAACACTTTGCTCAGAAGTCAAGCTTTCTGGTTCATCAAAGAGTCCACAAAGCAGGGGAACTATATAAATGGCAGCAGTGTGGGAAAAGCTTTGCTCAGCTGTCAAGCTTTCTGGCTCATCAGAGAATCCATGCAGGAGAGAAACCATACAAATGCCAACACTGTGGAAAATGCTTGGCTGACAAGTCATACCTTGTCATGCATCAGAGGGTCCACACAGGAGAGAAACCATACAAATGCCAG
>NW_024817701.1:0-2067 GCF_019175285.1 Sceloporus undulatus | reverse complement strand
AGAAGAAATCAAAGCTATTAATTCTAAAATAAATGAACTTCAAGAGATATCAACAAAAGCAAAGAAAAGAACTAAGATTTTAGAGCAATCAAAACAGCAAGGAGAAATGCAGAAAATATTAGATGGGATAAAATCCAGGGAAAATGGATAAAAATTCGGGGCATAGAAGAACAGGAGAGTAATGATCTAGGAGAGTGAATAATATCCCCATTTGCTACATAGGATGGAAAGTGGAACAACTAGATCTAGATATAGACAAATTATATAGAATTAAGTCATGGCTAGCAAAAATAAAAACAAACCAACGGACATAGTGATTTACTTTGTAAGAGAAAAAGTGAGGGAAATCATATTAGATCACAACTTTAAAGAAAGCCACACTTATTGACAATAAAGAAGTAAAGATCCTTAAAGATACACAATCAGTAGTGTTAAGGAAAAGAAGAGACTACACCTTTCAAATACAACATCTAAAGAAAAAAATTAATTATAGGTAGGAAAAAGTAGAAGAGGTATCTTTCACATACAAGAATAAAATCAAGACAATCGCTAAAGCAAAGGACTTTATTTTAAAAACACAGCAAATAGAAAAACCTATAAGAATGGAGACAAGAAGAATGGGCATGGATAAAGAGAAAGAGAAAGAAAGAGAAAAAATAGAAAAAAGGAGAGAGGAGAAGGATAGTGAGGAGGGGGTGATACAAAAGAAGAAGTAGTAGAAATAGACAAAGGTTAGGATATATCAAAGGAAGCTATTAACTTTGATATGTATCTATCCCCACCCCTTACCCACTGCACTCTCTCTTCAATATTATCCTTACCCCATTAAATTACTGATTGTTGTTTGAAAATGATTAATGATAAAATCTTTTGTTGGAACATTAATGGTCTAAACTCAATATATAAAAAACAAAAATTATTTCAATATTTGGAGGAATTGAAATTATACTTTATTTGTCTACAAGATATGCATATAAGGTCCAATGATGAAAAATATTTAAAGAATAGCAAATGTTTGTGTTATCCAATAAAAACAACAAGAAGAATGGAGTGGTATTCTATGTGAACAGTAAACTCTCAGCAAAAGAATTTTTCAAGGATACTAAAGGGCACTGTTTGATGATAGAGACAAAACTACAAGAAGCAACAGTCCGGCCAGAGAGAGGAGAAGGAGAGGAGCAGCTGGGCAGCCATATTGAGACCGTGTGATTGTTGGTGAAGGGGCGGAGCTTCTGTGAGTCACATCTGTGAGTCACAAGGGGGCGGAGCTAGCAGACTAGCTTTATATACCACCTTCCAGAGCCTTCCAGAACAGTCTGGCCAGAGAGAGGAGAAGGAGAGGAGCAGCTGGGCAGCCATATATGAGAACCGGTGCTTGTTGCTGAAGGGGCGGAGCTTCTGTGAGTCACAAGGGGTGGAGCTAGCAGACTAGCTTTATATACCACCTTCCAGAATTTTAATTTTCTTTAACTCAACAATTCTACTCAAGTGGCATCGGGTTAGAATCAGATATTGAAACAGAACCTTGCCTTTAAGTGTAAGATAGCAGCCAGGACATTCCTTTAAAGTAGTATTCCTAGTAGATTGACTATTATAGTCATTACTAAAGACTTTGCAGTATGGACAACGAGGGGTCTGCTGCAGTCACCTGCAACTCTTGTGGGATGTTTCTCTTCTTGCCTACAGAAGTGGAGAACTTCACATGCACCAAGTGCAAGTTGGTAGTACTCTTGGAGGAGAAAGTGCAGCAGCTGGAGTCCAGAGTAGCTACACTTCAGCATATTAGGGAACAAGAGGATTTCTGGACACAACAGAACTAACGATCTTGGATGAGTACCACGCAGAGGAAGATGCTAGGGCGAAAGAGGTCACTTGCCATACACAGGAGGCAGACAGCTGGAGGAATGTCACAAAGAGAAGTAAGCTAAGAAGGGATTGTTTGGGAAGCTTGCAGCTAGAGAATCGATTCGAAGCTCTTTCCCTTATCAAGGAGGATGAAGAAGAGCAGCATGGACAGACTTCAGGGACAGAGCAGGGGAGCCTGAGAGTCCCACCCAAGGGAACAGT
>NW_024817700.1:0-2067 GCF_019175285.1 Sceloporus undulatus | reverse complement strand
TATGTAAGGATACTCAGTTTATTAGATCTCCTGTATTTTTCCTGCCCAAATGCTGTTTTTTCCTCCTGAACATTTGCAATCTGCAATTCATCAAATCCATGGATGCAGAGCCCTTGGATAAAGAAAACCAACTGCATGAACTAAGTAAAATTATGCATTTTACATAGAAGTGCTAATATACTCATCGCTGAGGAAAATACACTGATGCCGCACTGTATCATTATTTTTTCACTTCTGTGGTCTTCCCTTCAGATGACTTTGCATGAAAATTAACACAATCACTTTAAAAACAAAAACAACCGTGTTGACCATAAGGAAAAAAATATCAAAAATCCATACTAGAGCCATACCTTTATTAGCATGATACAACAGTCTCAAGAAAGGTGTAAGCTTTTAGCATTTCCAGAACTCTTCATCACACAAAAGAAGGAGAAAAAGAAAGACCAACTTGATGATCAAGACATGACATCTGCATGGTAAGTGTTTTATTATGAATTGCAGGAGATGTTTGCAGGTGCTTTATGTCATCTGAAGTGGGAATTTAATTTCTGAGAGTTCATCTTCTGTGTTTATTTAACAGAATGTCTTCTGTGTTTATTTAAAGCATTTAATGCATCACCTCTCAGTCCACTAGGACTCTTTAACCCAAAATAATTGGGCTAGAGCCTATAGGAAAGCCTATGCCATGACAGTGGTGGCAGCAATTAAATCATTCTACTCTACCACCACTTTGTCTGCACAGTGTCAACCAACAGAGCTGTCTCAAACAGTTAAGGGCCTTTTACACTCTGCTCCAGAACAAGAGAACACAGATCACTCTACAGTGAAGAACTCGCCAAACACTTTGCAGACTAATCTGCTTGCTTATGTAGTTGACACAGGTCCAATGGATATAACTTTGGCTCCTACTTGTCCTGTATTATTGGATATGTTCCTGTTTGTGTAATGCGAGGATGTCAAAAGGATCCTTCAACAGGTGAGAGACATCACTTGTGTACTGGACCCTTGCCCTTCCTGGCTCATAAATATGGCCAGAGCAGGACTGCCCAAGAGGGTTAGGGGAGTAGTAGGTACGAGAGAATTGAAGGCCTGTTTCCAATGTCTCTTTCTTAGGCAGGTTCTAGAGCATGTGGTTGCCTCCCAGCTCCAGGGGGTTCTACAGTACAGTATATGAAATAATTATCTAGATCAGTGGTTCTCAATCTTTGGTCTTTCAGACGTTTTGGATTTCAGCTCCCATAATTCCTGACTGTTGGCCAAGTTGGCTGGAGCTTCTGAGATCTAAAGGCCAAAACAAATAGGGGACCAAAGGTTGGGAACTGCTTATCTAGATCAGTTTCAATTTTCCTTCAAGCTTGACTATGAGACAAAGACAGCTTTGGTTATCTTAGTTGATGACTTGCACCAGGAATTGGATAAAAGGAGTGTTAGTTCTTCTGGAGTTCTCAGTGGCTTTTGACAGTACTGACTATGGTATCCTTCTGGGCTGCCTGAGATGGGACCTGGAACCACTATTTTACAGTGTTTCTAGTCCTTCTTGGAGAGGTGAACTCAGAAGGAGGCACTGAGGATTCCTGTTCAGCACCACAACTATTGGCTTGTGGAGTCCCTCGGGGCTTAGTTCTGCTTCTCCATATCTATTTGTCCTTTCCATCTAATTCCAAGGAAGCTGTTTTGGTATTGAACGAATTTCTACTATCAGTAATGGACTAGATGAGGGTGAACAAACTGAAGTATAACTCAGGCAAGACAAGTGCTCCTGGTCAGTCAAAAGGCAGATCAGGAACAGGGATTCAACCTATGCTGGATGGGGTTATACAACCTCTGAAATCGTAGACCTGCAGTGCGGGTGTACTTCTGGAGTAAACTCTGAGCATAGGTTTCAATAGCAGTCAGGAGTGTATTTGCATAATTAAGGCTAGTGCACCACTGTGCCCATTCCTAGAAATCTGATCTGGCTACAGTGACAAATGTCTTGATTACATCCTATTTTGGTTATTTTAACACAGTCTATGTAACACTACCTTTGTAAACTGTTCTAAAACTACAGAAGATCAAAACTGCTAC
>NW_024817699.1:0-2067 GCF_019175285.1 Sceloporus undulatus | reverse complement strand
GCATCCAGTTCCCGTGGTTTTGCCTTGCTTCACTTTATTTATTTATTTATTCATTACTCCTTGTTTCACATTATGTAGGCAATTCACTTTATTTGTGCATTCATTACTCCTCATTTCACGTTATTTAGGCAATTCACCAATTCAAAACCAGTCGAAAGCAAGCTTGTACGTGGTTTGAGCATTGGACTATGACTCCAGAAGGCAGGGATGGAATCCTACTGGCTGACCTGGTGCAAGTCACACTCTCTCAGCCTCCTCAGAAAATGGCATTGGCAAACACCATCTGAATAAACCTGCCAAGAAAACCCCAAAAGTGTGGTGGGGTCTCCAGATGGGTGTGTGTGTGTGTGTGTGTGTGTGTGTGAGAGAGAGAGAGAGAGAGAGACTGTGCCTGTGCCTTTAAGTCTCCAGCTATGGAAGGAATGGGGGGAGAGAAGGAGTCCTTCTCATTTGTGAGAGCTTGGCTGCAGTGAGGTTGTGGGGGGTCTGGGTCCTCTCTGGTTCTAACCTGGCCCATTGGGAGTCCCATTGAAGGCAATGGTGCTGCCTCCTTGCTATGAGTCGGAGGGGGAAAGGGGAGGGGAGGCTGTGCAGGAACCAGAGCTGGTGACTAAGGCTACATCCACACTGGAGAAATAACCCAGTTTGGCATCGCTTTAACTCTTTGTGGCTCAAGGCTATGGAATTCTGGGAGCTGGAGTTTGTTGTGAGCCCAGCAGCGATGCTCCTGAGGGCAGGAAAACGGACCCCCATTCCCCAGGCTGCCCCACTCCATCCTCCCCCAAAAAAGGAGGAATGAGGGAAGAAGAAGAACTCTTTGGGGCTAATCAAAGGGGAGGATGTTTTCTCTCTTTATGAAGCCCCCTGGCCCTGGAGGAAGAAAGGCAGGCAAATAGGTCTCTGAGGGGCACAAGGGGCTTGCAGGACGCCTCATGGAGAGCCACTCTTTCCTCTGTCAAAAACAGCTGCTTCTCCTCCTGGCTGCTGGGAGCCAGGAGCCCTAGAAGCCAAAACAAAATGGAGGATCATGGGAATTGATGCGGGGGGGGGGGGATACCAGGGTCACAGCAGACATGCATATCACACCAAACAACATCAAACTGAGTACGAAGTAGCCTGCGGATAGGATTTGTGGATTCACTAGTTCAGTGAATTTACTTAATTTTGGGTTGCTGTGGAATTGCGTTTGGAGTGCATTCAGAATGCCAGCAAACGGCGTTTATCAGACAGGGTCTCTGCCACGTGGAACTGGGGCTTTTGCGTACTGGGCGATTCGAATTTGCATGCTAATGCAGATGTACTTTCATACCTGGGAGTCCTTCCGCATTGGCAGGATTCGAATTGCCCAATCTGCATTCGCACGAAGTGCATTCAGTGCAGAATGTTTTACCAAACCGGAGCTTAACATGTGGATTGACCGATTCGTATCGGCCGCCTCGCACATGCTCAGTGGTGCCCTGCATGGGTTGCGACCTTAAATGCTTCCGGGGTGAAAAGGGAGGTCCCGTCATGACAGCCTGGTAAACAGCTGGAGAGCAAGCTCATGCACGTTAACAATCGCGATACAACGTGCCCATTACTGTTTCCTCTCTACATTCCTGCTTGGTTTTAATGTAACAATTACCTTCCCTTGCAACAAATTAGCAATGCCCGGTTCTGCGTGTGTGTGTGTGTGTGTGAGTGTGTGTATGTATATGAACATAGGCATGGAAATATATATATGTTTTGCTCTAGGTGTGTGTGTGTAGATATATATATACACACACACACATATATTATTACATATGCTCTGTGTGTGGGTGTGTGGGTATATATGCACACAAATAGTTGCATTTGTGTGGTGTGTGTGTCTATATATATATATATATCTTAATATATATATTGATACATAGGTAGATACACCTATAAAATAGCATATGCTCTGTGTGTGTGTGCGTGTGTATGCACATGTATGATTTCACATGCTCTGTGCATGCCTTGGCATGTATATGTATGTATATAATATTGTAACTAAATTTTTTCTGTGTGTATTTGTGTGCATATATATGGAGATATATATGATTACAT
>NW_024817698.1:0-2067 GCF_019175285.1 Sceloporus undulatus | reverse complement strand
GCACTCTACATTGGGCAAACAGGCCAGTTCCTGCATTAGAAGATACATGGGCATAAATCAGATATTGGGAAAGGAAATACACAAAAAATAGTTGTGGAACACTTCAGTCTTCCTGGGCATTCCATCTCAGACCTCAGAACAGCAATCATTGAACAAAACAAACAAAGCACAAAGCAAGATTGAAAAGAGAAACAGCAGAATTGGAATATTTCAACAAACTACAGTCCATCAACAGTGGATTGAGCAGAGACAATGGTTTCCTAGGACATTACACACATTATAACACTATCTAATCTCCCAGCTTCATGCAGGCTTTTTCCAGTTCATTGTGTCTTCTTCTTTGGTTCCCACATTGCATCATAATCCTCATTCATATGGTTATCCACTCACCTAGGCTTTAGGCAATATCTTTTCTCCTGCCTTGTCTCCTAATGACCATAGTTAAAACTGAACTTGTTACCTCATCTCCACAATCACAAAGTTTTGCATTCCTATGGACATTCCCACACACAGATTGCAATATAGGTCTATTCCTGGATTTTCCACTCTACCCATTGAGTGAAGTAGTATCATAATAATATAATAATAAAAACTATTGTTAGCCCGCCTTTCCTGGATCAAGGCAGGTTACAACAGCGAGAAGCACAATACAATCAATAAACAATAAAATTAAAAATACAAGATTTACAAAATATAAGAACTATTAAATACAGGTAAGAATTATCCAAGTAGCACAGATTTACAAAAACAATGAGGAGAGAGAAGGAGGTTACATTGGAATGTTAGGGGTAGGCCCGCTGGAACAGAAAAGTTTTAAGCCCCTTTTTAAACTGGTCCAGGGAGGTGGCCGAGCTGAGCTCGTCCGGAAGCGAGTTCCAGAGGTTGGGGGCCAAGGTAGAGAAGGCCCTCTGAGTGGTGGTAGAATATCTTACCTCTGGGACTCGTAACAATTGCTTCCCAACAGATCTGAATGTGCGAGGTGGAATGTATGGGGAGAGGCGGTCCTCCAAGTACCCTGGGCCCAAGCCATATAGGGCTTTATAGGTAATAACCAACACCTTGTATAGTGCCCGGAAGCGAATAGGCAGCCAATGGAGATCTTTCAGAATAGGTGTTATGTGACTGGTCCTGGAGAAGCCAGTGACCAGTCTCACTGCCATGTTTTGAACCAATTGAAGCTTCCGAGTATGGTACAAGGGTTGCCCCATGTAGAGCACATTACAGAAATCCAAATGAGAGGTTACCAGAGCATGTACCACTGTTTCAAGGTCCCCCCAGCCCAGGTAGGGTCGCAGCTGGCGTATCAGCCTAAGCTGATAACAAGTGCTCCTGACCGTCACATCCACTTGAGATGTAAGATGGAGTGACGAGTCCAGAAGCACCCCCAGACTGCGAACTGAGTCCTTCACAGGGAGCGTGATCCCGTTCAGGAGACAAACAACCATTCCCGGGCCAGGCGAGCCTATCATGAGCACTTCCGTTTTCTCTGGATTCAAACTGAGTCTGTTTTCCCTCATCCAGCCCATTACCGACTCCAGACAGGCATCCAGAGGAGAGATGCCATCCCTGGTTACTGCAACAGTCAGAGGCACAGAGAAGACTATCTGGGTGTCATCAGCGTACTGATAACACCGCGCACGTGTCTCCAGATGATCTCTCCCAGCGGTTTCATGTAAATGTTAAATAGCATGGGGGACAAAATGGCTCCCTGAGGGACACCAGATGTAAGTGCCCTCTTGTCGGAGCACACGTCCCCCAGCTGCACCATCTGGGACCGACCCGAGAGGTAGGAACGGAACCACTGGAGCGCAGTGCCCCCGATTCCCAGCTCTCTCTTGCGTCCCAGAAGGATACCATGGTCAATGGTATTGAAAGTCGCTGAGATGTCTAAGAGCACTAACAGGGACACGCTACCCTGTCCATGCCCAGATGGAGATCATTGACCAAGGCGACCATGGCAGTCTCAACCCCGTAGCCCGCCCGGAAGCCGGTTTGAAATGGGTCCAGAAAATCAGTATCATCCAAGATCGATTGAAGCTGAATGGCAACCGCCCTCTCGATCACCTT
>NW_024817697.1:1204-2067 GCF_019175285.1 Sceloporus undulatus | reverse complement strand
CTGGTGCGAAACAGCATGAAGTGACCTCTGCAGTTGGTTTGCATCATGCCTTGGGCTCTGACTGAGCACTCTATGGCAGTCCCACAGGATATGATGCCACCTGTCAATCAAAGTATTTTTGCACATGTTTCATGGAATATTGTTTCAACAGGCCTTTGACTATCTGCTTCCACGGATTTCCTCAAGGCAGTCCCCATACAGGCTCTTCCTTGCCTGGCCCCATACAGGCTCTTCCATGGATTTAGGAGCATAAGCAGCAGGGTTATGCTCACAGCAAATTTATTAATTTAATTTCAAATAAGGAGGGGTTAATGAGGGCTAAATCATGGGGTAACACCTTCCTCTCTTAACTCTGATTTTCAGTCTTATCTGTCATTGTCCTTCTTTACAGAAGAACATTTGAGTCATCAGAGATTCCATACAGCAAAGAAGTCACATAAATGCCACCATTGTGGGAAACGTTTTGCTTACAAGTCAATCCTCGTCATACATCAAAGAATCCACACAGGAGCAAAGCCATACAAATGCCAGCACTGTGGGAAATGTTTTTCTCAGAGGCCAAACCTAGTGAGACATCAGAGAGTCCACACTGGGGAGAATCCATACAAATGCCAGCATTGTGGGAAATGTTTTTCGTCAAAATCAAACCTAGTGATACATCAGAGAGTCCATACTGGAAAGAAACCATACAAATGCCAGCATTGTGGGAAAAGTTATGCCTACAAATCAGTCCTTGTCATGCATCAGAGAATCCACACAGGATCAAAGCCATACAAATGCCAGCATTGTGGGAAATGTTTTTCTCAGAAGGCACATCTAGTGATACATCAGAGAGTCCATACTGGAAAGAAACCATACAAATG
>NW_024817697.1:0-1104 GCF_019175285.1 Sceloporus undulatus | reverse complement strand
TGGGAAATCTTTTTCGTCGAAATCATACATAGTGATACATGAGAGAGGCCACACTGGAGAGAAACCATACAAATGCCAGCATTGTGGGAAATGCTTTTCTCAGAGGCCAAACCTAGTGAGACATCATAGAGTCCACACTGGGGAGAAGCCACACCAATCCCAGAAGTGAAATGACATTATTTTTCTCAATAAGGAATACAAAGAATATATTTTCAATGCACTGGTGATAAGAAAAGGCCCTTCTGATTTTGTGTGTTAGGTTTGTCTGTCGATATGTCTGTTTAAATTTTAAAGTTATATTTTGTTAAGGTTTGGTTTTAATTGCTATTAGTATATTTCTTTGCTTTAGTTTATAAATTTGGCTGGGGATTATGGGTTGTGGAGTAGATTAGCTAGATAGAGGGGTGGGATTAGTTGCAGCTGGCTAGAATAGTTAAGGGAATGATAGCTTTTGGAATTTGTGGGATGTTGAATGAAGAAAGTTGGTAGTCGGTATTAACATATAGAGGTCTAGTTTCTGGGCATGGCAAAGGGGGCTTTTTTAACCTATGAGGCGTAGACTGTGGGAATTGGAGGTGGGGGCCAGGTTTGGAAGAGGTTGGAGTTTTTGGTTTTAGGGATTTAATGTACAGTATTCGTTTGCTTGGGGAGGGCAGCTCTGATTTAAAAGCTGAATTTCTCACTATGTGTTCTTAATAAAGTTCTTTGTTGTTTCCACACACTGGACTCATAGATGGACAGAAGTTGTGAATTTGCACAAAACTGACACTTTCTTCTCTCCTCAGTCCTCAGCTCCATTCCCAGCCATAAGAACAGAGGCAAACACACAAACACAAACACACACTCACACTCAGAGAAACAGAGGTATATGTACAAAGCAGAACCTTCCCAGCCTTTTCCCCCTGGTTGGGCTCCATTCTGGAAGCAAGGAAAGAAGGATGGAAGGAAGGAAGGGCGTACTCTTTCACTTCTTCCAAAGGCCGAGAGTGGAATAAGCAGCAGCAGCAGCAGCAGCAGCAAGGGCCTTGTGATCCCTGTGCGTACTCAGCCTTTGGTTGCTAATGCGCATGCAGAGTTTCAGCCTCTGAAGCCATTGCTGCCCCC
>NW_024817696.1:0-2067 GCF_019175285.1 Sceloporus undulatus | reverse complement strand
GGCCTCTGGAGGCATCTCTTCCAGCAAATATCCCATAAGGGCCATCTTCACAGAAGAACAGTTAGATATCAGACACTGATGTTGCACATCTTTTTTTTTAAAAAAGGCCATGGACAAATACACATGCCCTTCCATGTTATATTGGGGCTAAGGATACAGTAGTCTTTAAAGTAATATTTTAGAGACAATTTTCTTCTCAAAGACCTATGCATTCTGTATAAATGTTACATGCTTCTCAGTGTATCAGGTGCAAAGTCCTCTGACTGATTCTTAGGCACACTTTTCTAGGAAAGTTTTAAAAACACATTCATTTGAGTCTTCATTTCCTATTCCCTATGTATGCAATTCTGGCAGGCAAATCTCTAAGGACTTTACTCTCTTACTAAGTCAATGAGTAACTTCTTTCACCACATCTCTCTCTCTCATTAATAGTTGTTGAGGCCAGGAATTTGGAAATACTTTAGAATTCGTATAAAAGCAACACTTCTTTTCTCCCAAAAACTCTGCCCTGTTATTTAGGAACCATTTCCCTGATAAGGATTATGAGAGCTAGAAACATTTTTTAAAAAATACATTGAATTTTTAGGATGATAAATGATTGAAGTGCTTACGCAAGATAAAACATTTCAGGTATGAGTTACTAAAAGACTTTCAAAAACAGGAATATGAAGCATGGGGGAAAGAGGAGAAAAAGAAGAGGACTCTGTGTAGCAGCACCAGGCAAAGCAAAAAGAGAGAAGGAAAGAGAGGAGGCGATGTGAAAAGGAGGACTATACAAAACGATTGCCAAGGACTATTAAGTATAACTTCAGAAAAAGAGTTAGGTAGCACTCAGAGTTTGACAGACAGAAACATCTCAGGAACTTAGGGAAGAGGAATGATAAAATATAGGTCAAAAGAACCTGAAAGCTCTCTTCTAGGCTAATGCAGCATATTGGGCCAGAGGAAAGCTGACAAATATCCATTCAGCTGAAAAACTAACTGATCCTGAGTTTATTTATATTGTAGAAATAATGCAGTTTGACACTACCTTAGCACCCTGATGCAATCTTACAGAATCCTGGGATTTGTCATTTTGTGTGTTTGAATGTTGGATTACGTCTCTGGAAACCAGGGTTCGAATGCTGGCTCGGTCATGAAACCCACTGGGTGACCTTGGGTAAGTCACACACTCCCAGCCTCTGAGGATGGCAATGGCAAACCTCCTCTGAACAAATCTTGCCAAGAAAACCCCACGATAGGTTCACTTTTGGGTGGCCATAAGTGTTCAGAAACGACTTGAAAGCACACAACACACAGGAACCTATCCTTATTCTTTACATGCTATTTCTTCCTCTGGTATCCAATTTTCTATTTAATGTCTAGAAACACATCTACCATATACATGAGAGCTAGAGGTTGAGCTCATGTATAAGTCGAGGCTGGGTTTTGGAGCCTAAATTATGGATTTTGATATGACCCATGGCTAAGTTGAGGGTAAAATTTAGAGGCATGTCACAAAGGAGCTAAAGGATGAAGCAATAGATATAATGCCAAAGAACCTACAAAATTCCTGCATCTATAACTGTGCTCACACTAAAATCTGGATAGGTTTTAGTGGGGAGGGCTTTGCTTCCAGGAGAGATTACACTATTGCCTTTTGGTATTTGGCTGGTGTTTGGTATCAGAAATCTCCATGGACACCAAAATGCATGGATGCTCAAGTCCCATTAAATACGACGGTGAAGTAAAATGGTATCTCTTATATAAAATGGCAAAATCAAGGTTTGCTTTTTGGAATTTATATAATTTCTTGGAATATTTTTAATCCGCAGATGCTTGAATCCATGGGTAAAAAAATCTATGGATATGGAGAGCCACAGTACATTGACCTACAGATAAGTCGACTCAGTTTTTGGGGGTCAATTATTTTGACAAAAATTTCTAAACTTATACATGACTATATATAGTAACTAAGGTACCGTATTTTCTGGCCTATAAGACTACTTTCTGACCCTCTAAAACGGGGTCAAAAGTTGGGGGGGGCGTCTTGTACGCCGGTAAGAGCACTTACCTGGTTGTCCTGCC
>NW_024817695.1:0-2067 GCF_019175285.1 Sceloporus undulatus | reverse complement strand
ATAAAATGTGTCCTACATTTGAAAATGTTGTCCTACATTTGTCCTACATTTGTCCCAGTTTGGAGGTCCTGGCTTATGGCAACCCTACCCCTACCAGTAAGGTGAAAAGATGCATGAGGCCATAATAGTTATTTATCTGTGTTATTCATAATATTATAATTCCATGAGCATTATATATTATCTTGTTTTACAAAACCTGACAACAGTGCTAGTAGGATAGTGTGTTTATGTATGTGTAGGCAACAGATGAAGTAATCTCACAGCTCAACTCTTTGATGGTGAAAAAGTCATCAATGTGGGGTTATTCCTCTCTGTATCTCAGCTGCTACTGCAATCCATCATTTTTTCTTCCACTTGTAAATCAATATAAGTCTTTTCCCTTTAGAATAAACTACAAAAGGTCTCATCCTCTTTATTACAACTGGAGGTGAGGAAAGGGGCAGAGTTTCATTAAGGAGTGAAGCTTATGAAATCATATCAATCTACATTCCTTTCTGTTCTCTTCCCCTCCCTTGCCTACACTGTATTTCACATACCCAAGATACAACTTTAACTTCTTATTTTTGTCCACCAAGAATAAGAGTCATTTTATTCCACAAATACCCCCAATATATTTGTCTTCTAATCACTGGGGTCACAAGAGAGTGTACAGATGTTAGATCAGTGTCTAAAGTCAGGAATGCATTGGATGAAAGCCAATAAACACAGATCAAGGATGGACAGTGTCATTACTATGTGCCACATCTACCCTCTCAGGGCTGGGTTTTTTGGTGGTATGGGGCGCTGTCCCACTAAAACAGGTTAAAAATGCTAAAAAGTTATTTTTCTGTCTGCTAAAGCCAACAAATTCTCTCTAAGGGAGGTAGAGGACATTTTAACCAGATACTTCCTGAGTCATTTTAGGTCCAGACAGGCCTTAAAAAAAAAAGCAAATGAACAGGAAGTAACATCTGATCCCTTCTTTTCCATAAAAAAGGCTTCTCGGGTCCCAAAATGGTCCTGGAGTTTGGACAAAACATGGCAAAAATCCTCCTACACTCCATAGAAAGTTTTGGGGACGTAAAAGACAAAAACATTTTTGATTTACCAGGGATTGCTAGGGATTTTGATTTGCCACCTAATGTACCTACCATCTCACACTTGTCCATCTTGACCTAGCCTGGATCCTGACAAGACAATTTTTCTATTAGTAGGTGGTTCTCAGGTCTGACAATTGGGTAAACAGTCTGTTCTATATGGGGTTGGAGCTTCCTTGAAAGAACCAACGCATACTATAGGGATGGTCCTTCTATCAGTTTTTTTCCAGCACATATGTTGGCCTCACTAGCATGGGATTGTCTGGCTTGGCTGTTTTGCCAGTTACAGCCAGTCCCAGGAACTGAGAACTTGGCCATCATGACCCATGCTCTGGCAATCTTTTGTATGGAGCAGTATAATGTGTTTCATAGGGAGTGCCCTTGATGATTATTTATACAGATGAAAAATGGATACTGAAATGGACAACTGACAGGGAGTTCTGAAAAAGCTGGATTGGTTTCCTGTTTGTTTGTCAACCAATTTTTAGGTATGATTATTGACCAGTATCCTATAGGGCCAGCAAGAAGAAGACTCAACAAATGCAAATGAGGAATCTTCCAGGGTCAGGGGTTTCCCAGCAGACAATGAGCCCTAATCAAGCAGACACTAATCCTCTTTTGCAGACCCTCCCACCCTGAGGCCTGCCATCAGCAGCAGAACAATACACATGCAAATCACTCCTGCCTCCCCAGGGTCACACAGTATGTGTGCATGTGTGTGTGTGTGTGTGTGTGTGTGTGTATATACACACACACACACACACACACACACACACACACACACACACACACACATACACCCAAGTCCTTTCCAGGCAAGCATTCTCTGAAGATGCTAGTCACAGATGCTGGTGAAACGTCAGGAAGAAACTCTTCTAGAACATGGCCACATAGCCCGAAAAACCCACAAAAATCTTCTCAGAATAAGTCCCATATTGCAAATGAGCTTTAAAAACTTCATGGTTTTTAAAGACTTTCTCATACTGGGAAG
>NW_024817694.1:0-2067 GCF_019175285.1 Sceloporus undulatus | reverse complement strand
CTTGATCTGCTTTAGAACCCATTTGTTTGGCTTTTTGGCTGTCCATGGGATCCTTAGCACTTTTCCCCACCATCGCATCTCGAATGAGTTGATTTTCTTCCTGTTGGCTTTCTTAACTGCCCAGTTCTCACATGTGTATAAAGTGATGAGGAATCCCATGATTTGGACGGTTCTAGTTTTAGTGCTCAGTTGTTTATCTTTAGGATCTCGTCTAGTTCTTTCATTGCTGCTCTCCCCATTCCTAGTCTTCCTCTGATTTCTTGACTGCAGTCTCCATTCTGATCAATGCTTGATTCAAGGTAAAGGAAATCTTTAACTCTTTCGATTTCTTCATAGTCTAAGTTGAATTTATGCAGCTTCTCCATGTTCGCTATTTTTGTTTTCTTTAGGTTCAGCAGTAATCCTGCCTTTACACTTTCACATCAGCCCTTTTCACATCATATACAAACAGTCACTCGAACATCTAAGCAAAGGCCTGACTTTCAGTGTCACATCACTGATCACAACAACACACATAATGGTTTCATGGGCACATACATGTCATCACACACCTCATCCCTTTGCTGTTTTGCTTCTTTGTGAGGATCTGTTTCTCTCACAGTTTTTCTTCTTTACTGATTTTTTTCTTACCATCCCCACGACTTTTCTCTCTATTAATCTCCCACTTCACTTTCTCTCTTTCTTTCTCTCCTCTCCCTCCATATTTTCCTTCTGTATGAGAAAAAAAGAAACTACCTACCTGACTCTCTAAGACTTATCCCTCCCTCACAGACACACAAGTCATTAAGTGCATGTCTGCATCCATTTGGAAAACGGTCAATATGCCCACTGCCCCCCCAAACATGGGCGATTTCAGGCGTCTGTAATGAGAAGTAACATCCTCAATAAGGACATCACACATTATACCTTTTGTAGATCAGAGAGTGAGCTGGTTTACACAGAATTCAACCCCATTACATGAATGAGCCACATTTTCTTTCTTTAATATGTTTATTGCACTTACATTCCTGCTTTTCTCCCAAAATGGGATACAAGGTGGCTTACAATCATTTTTAAAATATTCAACTAAAACATTAATTTACAAAAGCTATAAAGAAATTAAGAGTCAGCATTGAAAACATGACTAAAACACTGAAAACAAAAATGTATTTAAAACAGTTTTTATATATTCAGTATATATCTACAGAGAGAGAGCATACCATGTCACACACTGCAACTCCATAGTTAAAACCCCAAAGCCTGCCCAAATAGAAATGCCTCCATCTGCCAGAAGAAAGAGAGGAGAGAAGGAGCCAACCGGACTTTCTGTGGAGCCAAGTCCTCCTTTTGGGAGCAGCCACGGATAAGGCTCTCTCCCGAATCCTTACTAACCCTGTCTGTGAGGATGGTGGGACTGTGAGAAAGCCCTCCCTTTAGATGTCAATGTACACCTTGGTTTATATCAAGAGATATGACCTTTCCAATATTAAAAACAAAAGGTTTATGCTCACACACGCAGTTTCCCATCTCCACTCCTGCTTTTTCATACCTTGGAAGAAGAGATGGGTCATTCCTTCTATGGACTTAAACAGATCTCTGTGACATCCAAACATGAACAATGTGATTTCCCTAAACGCAACTGACAAAAACCAACCAAATAGGAACAAAGGTATCAGATCTTGGTTTGTTTTAACCAGAGTTTATCCATAAAAAACAACACTGTGGCTTCTCAAAAGGATTCTTTAAACTTGAGTAGCTGGAGCTAATTAGTTTGCGTCTTAATACTATCGTGGGGGGGAGGGAAGCCTCCGATCTGACCTAAATGCATTGCTGATCACATCTATCCTGACCGTCTTCAATAAAGTTCTTTTGTTTATTCATTTAAAAAAGAATTGGAAGCAAATGCTTTCAAGCCCCTTCTCCAGCAAGAAAAAAGAGGAGGGCAGAGTATGAGAGCTCAAGGATCATATGCTATTCACGTCACAAGAAACCACAGTTTCCCATTAAAATAATACCAGGGCAGCATGTACATTAGATAGGGCTTTAAGTACCAAATGCTGAAAAACACACTCAGTAGCACACAGAAGA
>NW_024817693.1:0-2067 GCF_019175285.1 Sceloporus undulatus | reverse complement strand
ATGATTGCATTCAGATTGCCATCGGATTATACTTCCAATTCCCCTTGTCTGATAAACTTCATTGTGCACCTTCAGGTCGTTTCAGTCTTCTGTCTATCATGGGGTTTCTTTACGAATATTTATTCTTTGCTCTGAGACTGAGAGAGTGTGACTTTCTCAGTGTCAGCCAGTGAGTTTCTCTGGCTGAGCGGGGATGTGAACCCTGGTGGAGCCACTGTACAACACTCAAAGCACGACACCACTCAAATGTTGGTATGCCACTTTCTCCCTATTTGCCCACCTTTTAGCATATTCCTGCATTGGCCATTTGTGGCACATCATGGTTATTTTAAAGAAGAAAAAAAGAATCTCTCTTATAATTTACAAAAGCTTCTTAGGCTAGTTGCCTGACAGCCATTCTTACCATAGAGGAGTGGCTGGTGGCAAGTTTAGTGCAATAACTGAGCCTATGGTTTCTGTCATTCCAGGCACTTCTGAAGAGGTATTTGAGGTAACCCTTTCTCCACAGATGGTTGCTGTGAAGCAGGGAGTTTCTGTCTGGCTAAACTGCAGCTTCACCTGCAAATCCATCCCCAAAGTGAGGCTGGAGACAAGCCTTCGGAAGGGAAGAGTATTACGGGGACCTGGCTGGGTGTCCACTCAGCTACAGAATATCACAGAGCAGGTATCACTTGCTCACTGCTTCTGCACATGTGAAGGAAAAAACAAAAAGGCAACAGCCACAATACTAACATATGGTGAGTGACTCCTAAGAGTGTACATATGGGGGGGGGAGCACCTATTGAGGAATTTTGGTGAGCTTACAACCTTCAGTACAAGCCCCACCACATCACACAGACACAGGGTAAAGCAGCCAGGGTAGTAAGTATACCTGCCTCCTCAAACCTCCTCAGAAAATTAATGGCTGTAAAGATACAAGAAGATGTGATGGAGGACGTGGTGCTGCTGACTTATAGCTCACTCTAAAGCCTTGTCGGCACATGCCATGATGACGCATGCCGGGCACAGTGCCCAAACGGCACAGTGTGGAACAGGCATTATCATGATGCGCCTATGCGCCTATTGTGCCCCTTTTAGGATGAAACAAAAAAGGCCCTTTTCTGGGCTTCTTTTTGCTAACTCTGGAGGCTGCAGCATGTGGTTGCCATGGCCTGAATTTGGGGCAAACAGAGGTGGCGTCCCACCGCCCATCTGTACAGCCCCGAAGTCTCCTTGATTCTCTGGAATGGAAGCTATCATTCAGTCACCCCCAGTTACCTTTGTAATTTTTGTTTTAAAAAACCCTGTAATCTCATGTCTTCCAGAGCAGATGGACATTTTGCTCCAGAAATCTTCACCCAGTCATAGTCTTCACCAGGCCTACAACCTGACATGCCGTGTTATAAGGATAACACCCGTTCATAATCTCACTGTGACTTTGCTGAAAGGGACCGAGAAGGTGCATTCCTGGAGACTCCAGAACATCACAAGGCCTGGATCTCAGAGCTTTAACGTCACTCATGTCATTGCCCTTCGGCCACATGACCATGGGCAAGAAGCTGTTTGCCATGTGACCTTGAATCACAATGCACATGAGGAGGCCCTCATTGCTACTTCCTCCAAATTGGAACTCAAAACCCCAGGTGAGTTTGTAGGCCCAATGTGTGCTTTTAGAGCAGCATTCTGGGTTCATTTTTTAAAAATCTGACTTCATGTCCCGTCCCACCCTCTTGTTCAAAGAGGACTTTCAACATTTAAAATGTTTTTACCACTTTGGGATGTAGAACCCTATTTTCCTTACAGCTAAGGAAATAATTCTCTTTCACGATTTCTTAACGTCCATACACCCATGTTTGCCACAGATAATTTAACTGGAGTTTGGAAAGCCGTGTTAGCTTAGGGATTCTGGGATCTATAGTCTGAAAAATTAACTGCTCCAAGCTCTACAATTGCCTATCACTGGTTCTTTTCTCCTGTACTTATTATTTTATCCAAGTGACATTAATACAGCCAACAATGTTCAATAGTGAAATAATTGCGCAAGGCTCAAATGTAGGCTGCTACTTAAATTTAACAATGAGAAAGTTA